>NC_088328.1:20215000-20515000 GCF_036884655.1 Musa acuminata AAA Group
ATCCTATACAAGTCTTCGATTCTAAAGTGGATGGTGGATTTTGATATAAATGAAATGATAATAACAAGTGAAACTTTTAGGACGGCATTAGAAATCAAACGATCGTATGATCCTTTTATTCTTCTTCTAATTATTGTGCCGTCTTTGTTATGATATCTTAGCAAAACATTAGTTATTATACAGTTGATAATAATATTTTGTTTATCATTAATGTAATGATTATATTTTTTTATATATAAAAATATATCTTGTAAATAAACATATTGTTTTATCGATATTTATTTTCTCCTTTTTTCCAGTCCAAAAGTATTATTTTCTAAATGAACTACCAAGTTTAGTGATGCGGGCACAATCAAACATTTTAGCCATGTTTATTTAATATTATATTTTTATTTAATATTTATTATCGTGACAAATAAAGGTTGTCTTAAATATTTATTAAACACTTGTTAATTTTAGTTTATTAGACATTAATTTGCATTGGATTCCGATTAAATCTGAATTAAACTTCAGGTTGCCCGTCCTGATCACTGTCTTGGACCGTTCGATTCGAGCACACGAATCTTCGCCGTCCAATCTAACCGGATGTTTTATTAATTAAGGAAGCTGACAGCTCACCTATCCTCGTTCGAACATTGTCACCAACCGGAAGAAAGCACACGGATCGTGTGCTTGCTAAAACGCATCTGCAGCCGTCAGATACACATCCTCTCGCTCGACCGCCTCGTCGCATCTCCCTATAAATAAATCGTTCGTTTCCTTTTACTTCCGTTACGAGTCGGCTTTCTCTTCTGTTCCATCCTCGGTCCGTGACTTGAGATCGGCGAACCCTAGCTTGTGTTGTTCCTGGTGATCGATGGCCCGTACGAAGCAGACCGCTCGCAAGTCCACCGGCGGCAAAGCGCCCCGGAAGCAGCTCGCCACCAAGGTATGCGTCCCGTCTTCCCGTTTAGTTTGGGTTACCCGTTTCGGTTTGCAGAGATCTATCCGGCTTACCTGTTTTGTTTGGGTTCCGTGTGTATAGGCCGCGAGGAAGTCGGCGCCGACGACCGGCGGTGTGAAGAAGCCCCACAGGTACCGACCGGGGACGGTGGCTCTACGTGAGATCCGCAAGTATCAGAAGAGCACGGAACTGCTGATCCGGAAGCTGCCTTTCCAGCGGCTGGTGCGCGAGATCGCGCAGGATTTCAAGACCGACCTTCGGTTCCAGAGCCACGCTGTGTTGGCGCTGCAGGAGGCGGCGGAGGCGTATCTGGTAGGGCTCTTCGAGGACACCAACCTCTGCGCCATCCACGCCAAGCGGGTCACCATCATGCCCAAGGACATCCAACTCGCCCGCCGTATCCGTGGTGAACGTGCTTAAGACCTCGATGGATGATAGCTTAGCCCTCCTTTTCTCGTCGATGGATTGATCCTCTTAGGAAAATAACTAAATAGATAAATTTCTGATCGTGTTCTGTGGACCTTTATATATGATAGCTAATCTAATTGTAAATTACTGGAAACTACATGCAATTATTGGTGTGGGTTAATATTTCATTTATCTTTGTTCGTTTAGATTGTGGTCATGCTCATAAGATAGGTCGTGATTTCCATGATGATTTGTGCGATAATTCTTGGCATTTTATGGTGAATAAAACCTTCTGCAACCCCCTCCTTGTTTCATGCGTTGATGTCTCATAACGGACCGATCTAGCGGTGTCTTTCGATAGATTGTCGATTTGGAATTGGAGCAGGCGGATTCAATGGAAAAATAGTCCTTGTAATCTTGCAATCTCGGCTGCTGGAAGAGCAACAAATGCCCTTGTAAATTCCCAAAGTTCTTGATCAGTTGAAGAGCAGGTTTGAAATTTCACATTCGACGTGCTCTCAGCCATATGCTATCATTATTGGCGTATAGAATTGGCTGTATAAGAATGATGTAAATGAACAATGCAGTTAATTTGTGCAATGAATGTGATTTGTTGCACGTGAAAATTTTGGGGGCGGAGAATAATTCTCCGACAAAGTTTATTCTGGAAAATAATAACTGGATAAATAGCGATTTACATAAAATGACAATTGCATCGTTGTAGTTTCTACCGTCAATAAATGCACTCTCTTTGAAATTAAAAGTAAACATTGTAATGCGTCTCAACATAAACATGCTGGCTAAGCTGCATGTACTTGGAATACTGTTCATATCATGATAGGACAATTTATTTCTATTCTCTGACAGGGAACCCGTTTGGCAATGCCAAAGAAACAAAAAATGATATCCATTGTTTGGTAAGCAAACAAAAAAAAGAAAAATAAATTTGGGAGTACTCACCAAAGATAACATTATTATGAATATGCATTAATAGATGTCGAGAAGTATCATAAATTTTTAGCTCTTGTTTCTAAAAATAGAAATCTTCTATGGTTCGAGGATCAGTAAATTTCTGTGGGACGTATATATCAAAATTTGGTAGAATAGGCATTGCAAAGTTGTGAAGGAAACATCATTCCTCAGTCCGGGAGATTTCATTCATAATCAGGTCATCACCATCTTTGTAGGATATGCTTGGGGTAGAAGCTAATCTTCTAAACGTTGTCTTACATCTGCAATTTTGTTAATGGAGCAAGAAGATATCTGCATTTATAATTATTACTTACATCTAAGGCAGGAGATGATGGGTAGTGCTTTAAAAAAAAGAGAGGAGAGGGTATCAAATGATTTAACCTTGCTAGCATCACTTGCCTTCTCCTATTGTTGATACAATTTTCAATTCTTTAACTATGTGTGATAAATCCACTATCATATAATTCATCTTTATCATGAACCCATTTTAAGGCACAATTTGATACTAAGACATTACTAGCAAGAGTCAATATCTTCATTTGCCAATATCCAATAAATTTAAATAGGAAAAAAAATAATTTAAAAAAATATGAGTATTTGGTCTAAAGAAATTTTTTATCAATTATTTACTAACATTTAATGTAACACTTTGATTAATCCTATATCAAAAATGGATATATTATTATTAATTTTAACTTAAATATTTTAATCAGTGACTTAGATTTAATAAAATTGATAGACCAATTAATACATGCACTATCCCTTGGTCTTGACCACTAATGATAGATATCTAATAGCCTATATAAAGCAGCTAACACTAAAAACATATTTTTAGTTTTATGACTTCACAGGGATATTTATGACAAAGAAAACATTCATTATTTACTATTTTTGTTTGAGGAATATATATGTAAAACAAAATCCTAATTCTATAGAGTACTACTCAGCTCTGAGCTAAAAGCCTAGCCCAAAATAATAAAATAATTATACACCAATTCTTGCAAAAGATATCCAATTTTACATATGATCAACGACAAACAATCAGTAAAGACCCCATAATTATGTTAGAATGATGCTTTTGGTTTGCACCTTAACTTTCACATTGAGTATATCTCTAAGGGGACATGTTTCTTTGTCAACACAAGTGTTAGTGGAGGTTTATTTGGCCATGGTTGTCCTCATAGAAACCTGCAGAATTGTTGATCAAGACCATCCTTTTTTAACAAAATATTAGCATATAGACTTGAACATGTGCTTCTTCAATTCAAGGTGGAGAAGAAGCCTTGCAAAGACTGTAAACAAGAAAACTAACATACCAACTAGTACTTTATCGTATTAATGAGAAGGCCAATAACAAAGCCCCCAATGAGCCTTACCGGCTTACAATCATGTCTTAGGATTTCCTAAACTTTCTAAGATTCTAAAATTATTAGGCTGATAAAAAACAAAAAAGGTATTTACATAAAATACTTAGAAAATTGATCCAAATCAATTAAGGGCAGTTGTTTTGCTACTTTTAGGCTTAGCCAAACCCTTTATCAGGTTCCATAGTTTTCTTCATAGTTTTGACAACCCTGTGACAACAAAGGGACGCCTGATGAATGTGTTGGGAGTCCCTTTGTTCACCTGGGTGAACTAAGTGTAAAGGGCCAGTGGCCCTTCTACATGCCCAAACCAGAGGACACAAGCCAACACATTCATCAGGCGTCTCCATTGCTTCTAAACAAAGTAAAAAGCTCGCAGCTCCTCCACCATTGTAGCTCATGCCACTACATTGCAAGATGGGTTTCCTTATCCTACTTCTATCACCAATGTTTCTCCAGCAACAAATTGTAGAAGATATAGGTACATGAATTGCTGAATGAATAGACCAATGCAGTTGCATTAACCAAAAGTGATTAAGATTATAACCTATTTACGGAGTTATCTTGTCACTATTCCAAGCACCATCTAAACTAGTAGAACTGGAAACACGAATTCTGTACAAACCTAACTTGCAGACAGTCACCGCTTGCGATATTTGGAATATTGGACCAAACTGATATAAAGAAATCAACGAGAAGAGTCTAAGAATACTGAGGCAGGCAACCCAATGTAAAGTGATGTGGGGCGTACGGGATAATTTACCTTTTACTCGTTGCTCTCCTCTCGCATGATACCATCTTCAAGCCTGCTTCATTGAGGCGGCGACGTTTTGCCGTCGAAGAAGAAACACGAGATGGTGAAAAGGGTGAAATCGATGAGCAGGCCTCCTGCTTGGGATGATGAATAGGGTGGAGATTGGAGACTTATATGGAAAAGAGCTAAAGAGATCGATCATATAGGGGGGAATATGACGGGACGACTCACCAAGAAAGACCCCTAGTTTTCCAAAATGATCAAATTGGTCTTCTCAATTTTGCCCAAAATATACTTCAATGGCTTCATAATTTTAAATCATTAAATAATATCTTATCTGACAAAGAGTAGTATGTCTTCTTCTATAAATAATAAATCAATAGCATTCTGTATTAAATAATTATATAAAAGCGGTGACAATATTGTCATGCGTGGACAAGGTGTTGAATGTGACATGGGATGGGCGGGCACGCGAACGCCCTCCCGCTCACGACCGCCCTCGCCCGCCTCATCGACCGCTGTCACAGCCTTCGACAACTCCAACAAATCCACGCCCGAATCATCGTCGCTCGCCCTTCGCTCGGCCACGATGCCACCGCAGCTGTCCTGACCCGCCTCCTCTTCGCCTCCGCCTCCTCCCCCTCTTCCTCCTCCTCCCTCCACTACGCCGCCGTCCTCTTCCGCCGCCTCCCCGCTGCGCCCACTCTGTTCGCCTACAACGCCCTCATTCGAGCCAACTCCTTCGGCTTCTGCTCCCATCTCAACCCTCTCTCCCTCTATTCCCAAATGCTCTCCTCTGGTGTCCGTCCCGACCACCTCACCTTCCCTTTCTTATTCAGGTATTGCTCTCATATTCTCGACTCCGTCGTCGGGCAAAGCTTGCATGTGCACATACTTTGGCTCGGGTTTCACACCGATGTTTATATTCAGAATTCTATGATCCATATGTACGCTACTTGTGGGCTTATTGATTGCGCCGGTAAATTGTTCGAGGTAATGCCTCTTAAAGACATTGTTTCTTGGAATTCGATGCTGATCGGGTACTTGAGATGCGGAGAGCTGGACTTGGCGTTGGATTTTTTTCTTGGCATGAGGGAGAGGAATGTGATCACTTGGAATTCGATCATCACTGGGTTCGTCCAGGCTGGGCGGTCCAGGGAGGCATTGGATTTGTTTCATGAGATGCTGATTCTGCATGATGATAATGCGAAACCCAATAAGGTCACCGTTTCAAGTGTTATCTCAGCATGTTCTTCTTTGGGAGCGCTAGATCAGGGGAAGTGGGTGCATGGTTATCTGAAGAAGCAGTCTTTGGAGTTTGATGTCGTGATTGGGACCGCTTTGATCGACATGTACGGAAAGTGTGGGTGTGTGGAGAGAGCTATTGAGGTATTTGAGAAGATGCCAAAGAAGGATGTTTTGGCCTGGACGGCTATGATCTTGGTATTTGCAGTCCATGGACTTGCAGAGGAGGCTTTTGCTCTTCTAGAACAGATGGAGAGGCATCGGGTGATGCCTAACCATGTAACATTCGGTGCTCTGCTGAGGGCTTGTGCTCATTCGGGATTGGTAGAGAAAGGGCTTTGGTGCTTTGATAGGATGAAAGCTACTTACTTGATTGAGCCACAGCCACAGCATTATGCATGCATGGTTGATTTACTTGGCCGAGCAGCTCTTTTTGAAGAAGCTGAACGGCTCATAAGAAGCATGCCGATGGAACCAGATTCGTTTGTTTGGGGGGCATTACTTGGTGCTTGTAGGATGCACGGAAACATGGAGGTTGGAGAACGGGTGGCTAATTATTTGATAGGATTGGATCCTCAGAATCATGCTTTCTATATAACACTTTCAGATATTTGTGCCAAGGCTAAAAGGTTTGGGGATGTGAAGAGAATTAGGTCTTTTATGGAAGAGTGTGGGATAAGGAAAACTACGCCAGGTTGCAGTATGATTGAGGTTGATGGCCAGGTGCTTGAATTTTCTGCCAAAAGAGTGCCCAAGGATCTGAGAAATGAAATTGAGTGGGTTTTAGATGCGATTAATGTTGAATTGAGATATAATTTTCCTCATCATGATGCTGATAACCTTCAGGCTGAGTATGTTCGGTTGAAATTTCATGCAACGTGACCTTAAATGACAGGAAAATATCATTGAAGCTAAATGTAGTTGGTTGTTGGTACTTGGTAGTTTTTCAGGCTGTAATATTGGTTTTCCATGGCCCACCGGATATCTTTCGAAGAAGGATTCTTGTACTTCTGAGAAGTTATCACTGAAGATGGATTATTTTCTTGTGGAAGATTTCTCACCAATAACTTGTGAGTGGAACTGATCTAACATCGATGAAGCTAGACATGTAGTGGCACAATACCAAGTTCACACCGGTCTCTTACACTGCAATAAACAAGAAGTATGCTACCTAAACTAGTCTAGTAAGTTCTTACTAAGCTTTTTGAGATTATAATGTTCGGATGCTTCAGCTTGCCAACTGATTTATATGTTTAAGAGATATCAATATGCTTGAAACTCTCTAGGCTAATACGAAGCATGTTGTTATTGAATTTACTTGATTATTCAAGTAGACTATACTAAAAAATTATCAGAAGTAAATCTTATGTTTGCATTTGTGTCTAACTTCCTTTCTTTTCCAAAGTGAGATTTCCTTATTTAATCGATGACAATCTTAAAATAGTTCAATTCAAAAATGTCTTATCCCATCAATTTGTTTAATTTAATCTCATGAATATTCATTCATATATTCACTTTTTGACCCCCCTGAAAAAAATAAAGGAAGAATGACTGACTGACATTCCATTCCCAAATCAATACTTTTTTATCTGAACAAGGTAGTACGGTAAAAGAATGTATATTCACTATTCAGTGCTCTGTGGAAACTTCAAGCAGAAAACAGACAACTACAGACAATCCAGCTCAATCATACTAAATCTCAATCATTTTCTGGTTCAGAGTCATGTATCTCCATCTTTCCTTCTCAACAAAATCTGCATCTAGAAACTTAGCAACAAAAGTCCATAGTCTATAAGCATCCTGAAAGTTAGTGAGGAAACTGAGGGAAGCATTTACGACACTTATTCCCATATTAACATTTTCTTTCTTTTTGTTACCTGCAATTGTTATTTCACAGGATGATCTTCTCTCCAAGACTTTATCCTTCTCTGCTTCATATTTGTCTGCAAACCAAATATTATTCAGAAATCCACAACTAAGAGAAATGTTGCTTCGATCAGCAAGCTTTTGTACCAATGCAGGCTTGATCTTCTCTCCTTTCCAGTCAAACACATTGAAAGCTAATGCAGGCCCCCTGTCAAATTTTATTCGTGGACCGTATATTTTAACCAGGGAATGGCCACTTTCTGAATGAGGATGCCGCAGCTTCTTCAAAGCAACGACCAACCAGTTGGTGATGCATCTCAGTCTGCTGCTGATGAGTAGCAGACCCAGTGAGTCTGCATGGTCTAATCCTCTGCACACAATCTCCATACTCTTGTCTGCTCCAGACATGGTCTCCACTGCTTGCATAGAATGGTCCAATTCTAGTTCTACTATACTTGATGATGTTTCTTCTTTCTCATCTTGTGCTTTGGAACTCTCACCCTGGTTTGACTTCTTGACTTGCTTTTGTTTTTCTGTGACAGCACTTTCACCGAACACATCATCTGCACCAGCAGAACCGTTACAGATCTGTGTAGGAATTGGACCAGAGAATGAACTAATTGTCTCGATATCATCCTCCTCGAATTGGTTTCTGGACGAGTGAGCATCCAAGTCTGTTCCTGAATAATCATCGGTCTGCTGTGACAGCCTTCTTGCTGGGATGATGCTGACTATTCCAATGCTCCTGGCGATCGTTGATGGCTCCAACATTGCAATGCTGGACTTCTTGATGAAGAGCCCTGCGAACCCAGATGGATTTTCGCCGAACACCTTGAAGAAAGAGCAGATGATAAAGTCTGGTTGGATCAGCGACAGTCCAAGGGTGTCAAGGTCCTTCGGCCCCAGAGCACATGCATCCAGCACAACCTGCCATCCGTTTTCCTTGGCCACAGTCATCCATAGGTAAGGATACCTGGCCCCGGTAATCCTGGATTGAAGTGGGAAGACAAATAGTCCTCTTTTCTTTTTCTTTCTCTTGCTTAGCTTCTCCATTAAGCTCCCAGAATGAATCCTCAGACTTGGCCATGAGAAGCTAGCAGACGTGACTTTGGCTCCTCTCTTTTGGGCGCTCTCGATCATTGCAGTCACAGCTTCGCTCTCGTAATCATATACACATAGCAACCCCTTGTTGGCATGGAATGGGTAGGATTCTGCCAACAGCCTGAAAGCTGTACTCCTGTTTGCAGTACAGACCATGCTGTATTCATCGTCCAGTATGTTGAGGAAATGCATGATTCTCTTCCTAATTGACGACTCCAGAGCAGTATCCTGGTTCCCATACTGCACTTGAGATTTCAAGCTTGCTGACTGGTAAGAGATGCTGAAGACTGGAGGCTGCAAGAGGGTCGAAGGTGGAGGATTAGAGGATGAGGATGCTACAGAGGAGTGCATTTGTGAGTGGGAGAATAGGCTGAATCCAGTATAGTCGAGGCAGACATGGCTCGAGAGATGATAATATTCGCTGTTCCTGATGTGATCTGCTTGCTGTGTCTCACCATACTGTGGGTAGACTGTGATGAAGCTGGAGAAGGCATCAGGAAAGGCAGGCAGGGACTCGTCGTTGACAAAGTTGGTGTTTGGGAAGATGGAATCTGTCGTCAGCTTCACAAAGTTCAAGCGTGAGATCCTAGTGGTGGTGGCTCTCCTCTGCCGCTTTGTGTTGCCGGATTCAACCAGATTTAGTAAAGGTATGGAACAGCAGCCGGTGGCACATGCCTCAGAGGGCTCCTCTATCTTATTTTCACCTCCTTGTTCATGCTTGTTGCTTTCTTTGTCTCCTCCAGTAGCCTTCATCAGCCTTCTGAAGTACTTGTGGATGAAGAAGAGCATGGCGTTTCATGGGAAGAGAGGTACTGTCAGGGAACTAGTCGGCTTAGATAAATACAACTTTCTTGCTTCTGATATCTTCCGAGCAGACTAAGTTGATATTAAGAGTGGGACATCTTTTAGGCTCTTTATTCCCTTTTAACATCCAAAATGGCAGGTTTAGACCTACTGCCCAATTACTCAACACAAGTATGCATCACTGTTAAGGATAAGTAGATGCTTGTACCTCCTTGACCGGAAGACGATAAGGGTACATACTGTGACTGGCTGCTTCTCCATACCATTTTTATCTTGGAGTGATGCTTCACCTTTATCCATGCAATTATTTTTACCTACATGGTCAATTTCAAGCTTCAGATGGATTTACTGCTTGCTACAATGTATAACAGATTTTTTGCATCTATGAAAAAGATCTGGAGGTTGGTTTGGTCATTGTATCAGATTATACATGCTGTAAGAGTGCATACGCAAGTGGACAGGTCGGTCACTGTAATGGATGGCTACAAGCACGCTCTGATGGTGGCAGCTAGCCTAACGCGTGACATGGCTTAATTGCTTCCTTTCAGCTGTTTGACATCTAAATGTGTGTGATTCTTGAATTGGTCTTTCAGCTGCTTAACAAGGATTGTTCAGCCAGAAATCCTTGCTCATAGGATGCTTTTTAGGTAACTGTGACTTGCGGAAGCTTTTTGATTCAGCCATGCTGTCTCTACAAGACCTAAATAATGCATTTTGGTAGCAGACTGCTCTGTGTCAGCAAATAGCTTACTTTAAACAAGTAATTTAATTTTTCAGAACATAGCAGGCCTCATTTTATATTTCTTTTGCTGTCTATTTATTATGCTTGATTACATTACCACCTGAACCCAGCCAGGTCAAATGTTCCTGCTCCAAACCAGGTCCCTTCCTCAATCTCTGGCTGCTTCTGAGGGAGAGCTGAAAGTTTATCCGCTTCTTGGTGGAAGATATTGTCCAATCCATGTGAGTGACCTCAGAGCTGAAATTTTCGTGTTTTAATAAAGATATGATGGCTATAGCCAATATCGTGCCCGATGACACTCGAAAATATCTGGAATGTGGTGTCCCAAAGGGGTCTGCAAATTTTGGCCATTCAACATGCGAATGATTAAACATGGAATCCTGTTCTCTGTTTGGTGCAAGCAGCATAGCATCTCTCTTGTTCGGGTCAATGGGTTGACTTCAGGTGGCGAGACGGGACCAGCTTGTGCTTGCAAGCAATAAGCAATGCTTTCTCTACATGATTCCTCGTCACGTGCATTGCCTACCCGTGCGTCGGTTGGAGGGGTGAAGTTGGGGCCCACATGTTGGGGTCATCTCCTCCCTCACAAGCACGACTGGGCAACGCGGCTTTTGGGTATGTCAACAAAATTACTTTGCATCATTTAGGTGCGAACGACGCTTCACCTTTTCTCCCTTTGGGCTTTGTTTTGTTGTAATGTCTTGTCAGTCTCTTTGAATGTCTGCACCATCTTTCTCTGTCATCAAACAACGATGCGTGGATAAATCACATTCCAAAGTATAATAAATTGGAAGTAGGATTCTTTCAACTTTCTAAGAGAAGTAAATTTGGGACTTTGACCATTCCAAGTTTGCCAATGCCTGAACAAACCTTAATTTTAGATTTTTCTTTTCAGAGAAAAGAAAACAACACATAACACTATCCATGGCTTGATGTCTCTGTAGGAGCATTTTCTTGAGTTTTTGAGGCTATTTGTATTCACACAGAAACCTCTTGTTCCTGCCATATGGCAGGATGACTTTTCATGATCTATCTAAAAGCTTAAACTTACATATTGTTAAGAGTTTAAATAGTGATTGGTGGACTCTTTCCTAACAAGTTTTTGAAAGCAGTGATAAATCAATTGAAATTGTATCATAGCATACCATAATATAGCTTAAACTACTCTTTATCACATTTTTCTCATTACTAGTCAAGGCATTTTCATGTTGATACATAATTATTTGGACTGTCTACTAATTTATTTTCTTAATATGTGTTGGTTTGATAGGATATGTTCATTTATATTCTTTAACACACAAAGTACTCATATTAAATTACTTTTACAACCTCCAACAGGTGGCCACATACCGTATAATTGGGTCCATATCAACTGGTTCTTCCTTGATGAGAAATTAATAGATGGGACAGATGATGTGGTATCCAATGATGGATTCAAACGAAGGAGTTCATAGTCATAGCCAGAATCAAATTTTAAATTTACTGCAGAATTCTTCAATTTTGGTTGATGTCACATGGTGCATCTTAATTCAAATTTCTTGTGCCAATAGTCTATTATATCCAAGCTAGCAATCTAAGTATATATCTGACATAAAAAAATCCAAAATCAGCATGGTCAAATGTTCTGAATTTCTTAGTTCTCTTTCAGGAAAAGTTTGAGTAGTTGACTGGCTAACTCAAGCTATTTAAGTCAAACTTCTCTTTCAATCATGCAATAGATGAGAAACCAAATTCAAACATGGCTTCCTACTTAGTCCATGACACCAATCATCTATTTCAAAAGGAGGAGGAGGAAAAGTATGAGCTGCTATTCTCATTTTTTTTCTCTTCCATTCCTTAGATTAATTATGGAGTCTTTATGGCTTGATCGGAGAAGAGTGCTTATAATTTGATTATTGTATATTGTTCCTTGTATTATTTCAAGCAAAAAAATAAAAGCTGATCTCCTTTTGCACGTGTGGTTTGCGTCTAATCTTCTCAAGTCTTGGTGTGACGCGGGCTTGGCAAATCCTTCTTCGTGAGCTATAAAGGATTTGACTTGTTGATTACCAGCAAGCGAGGGGAACTTGCAACTTGTATGTCGATCATGGTGCACATTAGGACACCATGGTTGTTTGAACCCGGCCACAAGTCTTTCAGATTTGCAGTCACTGCCATGAGAATAACATCCACTGGGAAGGATTGATAGTAAGTAAAGGTTTGTCACACACTGTTTTTTTCTTTGGGAAGATTTAGACTGATAACTAATCCTACCAAATTACAACCCCCAGCCTTTATGGCTAAGTCTCTTCATCTGCATAGACTTCCCACAAGTTGAGAATAGGAGACTCTGTGATCTAAGAAAAGCTAAAGCTCCAGTTTCTAAAACCTTTTGTGGTCAAGACTGGCATGAGAGAGAGAGAGAGAGAGAGATGTTTCAACTGGCTTGACTTGAGAATATTTATGCATCCTTAGAGAAAATGGGATCATGCAGGAAATTCTGATGAACTTAAAACAAGGATGATTGTTCTTGATGTAATACAATTAGGTTTCAAGGAGGAATATATGCTTATTTTTTTAAAAAAAATAATTTTCTTTTTAATTCTTTGTTGCAAGGGAAGTGATGCTTAAGTCATCTCTTTGATCTTTGGTTGTTAATCCTGTATAAAGTGGATGTTAAGTTTCCTAGCTTAAACATAAAAGAGACATTAGCACTGTTTTCTTCTTGAATTATTAAGGTAATGGAAATAAATTTAACCAGTTTATTTTGAAGATCTTCCTATAAGACACCATAAAACCCCTCATCAATTCTAAAATCCATCCCCCTTCTCAAAATACTTGTGAATCTTTCTACAATACCCTACAAACATAAATATGACCATGCAAGACTAAATAAAATTGGTGTACTTTAACCAAACATAATGGAAATTACTAACACTATCAGTTTCCTAAACGCTACTTGAATATATTTTCATCGTTTTTATTTTCTTAATATTCTGCTAAATGAACTTTTGGTGTCAAACACATTGATGAAGTTGGCATGAAATAGCCCTCACCAATCCTAAAATCTTAATGAAGGCTTGGTACTTAATGATTAAATTTTGAGAACAAATACAATGACAAATGATTTCTATGACAAAATAATCACAAACATCTAAATGTGAATTTCATAATGTTTATCGACAAACAGATATGGTTTAAGGATCCATATCTATATATATATATATATATATATATATATATATATATATATATAATGCTAGCCCAACATTTATGGATGCTTTCTAAAGATCTCTTTCTAAGCTCACTTATGGTTTCCATCACAATAAATTGCTATTGTAAGGTTTTTGGCAGGAATAGGCCATACATAACTCACACCAAAGACATTACCATCATGTTTCAGTTTTGCTAGACAAATTAGCTATCCTTATACTGATGATTAATACTGGTTGGATCAAAGGGACTGATGTGGAGCTTTTATTTTCCGTAATAAAAGTTCTTCATGTACTACTTTACACAAGGATGAGAACTGCCTTACCAAAACCCAGACAGCAAAGATGTTGATGCTTAAGATTAGCTGCTGATATTAATCCTAAATCTACGGCAATTCATTTAATTGCTTCCCTTCACAAAGATTGACCACTTCACTTCAAGTAGCAGTTGTGAAAAATGTCTAAGCTTCAGTCACAAGACTGTGTTTGCTAAGATGCGTTTGTAAATGACTCTCTCTATATAGTCAGCAAGAAGACATAGTTACATGATGCACAGTTCATGACTTTTCCCTTCTCTCACTTTCTACTCGAAGAGATAAGCTTCGATGAAGCAGCACAAAGATATCTAAAGAATGCACGTACTTCACCTTGCATCGTGCATGAGAAGCGGCAACAGCATTGGTCGGTGCTCTAAGCTGAAGCCAGTCGTAGGGCAAGTCTCCTTTGGCAGGTCATTGACTCATCGGAGGAAATGCATCACCGATGCATTCAACCTTACCTCCTTTCTCTCTGAGTCACCTGCCAAGGGAGAGAAGCCCCACAACTGGCTCGCTTAACTCGCGAACTCTTATCTATTTGCTTCGCTTGCTGCTTCTCCACACTGTTCTTCGCCTCTCTTGCGGTCTCTTATAGGGCAACCTCTCGGGTCAGGGACAGCATTGTGAGCCCCTGAATCAGTGGCATATGCCAGGGTACTTGGAAGGGTTATGCCATGGATATCCCTCTCCCACAGCAGCCTCAAGGAGGCTCCCTTTTAATCCTGAAGTCCATTTCTCAGATTGCAGCCTCAGTATGTGATTCTTCGTGGCGTTGTGCGTTTCTTCATGGCAGCTTTTAAGGTGAGAGGAAGATGTGGAGAGTGAGTGAAGGAGAGAAGGCCAGTGGGGGAGTCAGAAGACATATTCTCCTTCTTTTCTTCTCTCCATTGTAAAGGGATGGATGGAAAGAGGCGCATATGCTGTAGTATATGCTTCATGTGCTCGCGAAAAAGACATGGGCTTGTCGGACTAAAATTCTTCTTTGCAGGTATCATATCTTCTCCTTTTATTACAAATACATGGAAGATTGGAATGAATCGAAGAACTGCATGAATTGCTACCAATTAGTGCAACCAAAAAAACTTGGTTTCCCATATGTACTCCAACTTTTCGATCTATAGTCATAAATATCAAGACGATTTTCATCTTCCCCACATCATCTATTACTTTTTTGATAATTTAGGTCTCGAAGAGAAAAAAAAACATGTTTGTGTGGGATATCATTTCTCGATCATTAAGTGAAGAAAAAGATGATCAAAATGAATGGTAGCGTTAAGAAGGTTAGGATTAGCTTAGTTGTCAAAGGCTAAAGACAAGGGAAAGACATTAAATAAAGATTGTGATAGATGAAGAACAAGATCACTGCATCATTCTTATATATGTGGCAATTAACTGAACCATGAGAGTGAGTGATATCATTCTTATACTATCTCTTCTCTATATGAATTATTAAAGTCTATTATTATTTTTCAAGTGACCCTTCAATATAATACGATTAGCATAACCTTTGAGGATTTAATAGCATACATCTGCTTTTGCGAGCTCACATACTGATGAAACAATATACTCTTTGAAATTAACATGTATTTTTTAAATCCTCAATTAACTAACTTTACTTGCAAGAAAATTTCGTAAACATGTTTTCTGATTTAATTATTTTGAAAATTCTTTTTTCCAGAAAAATATTCTTGAAAAATTGAGATAAATACTAGACAATTTCTTAGTTCATTTTATGTATGATGTAGAAGGGAAAAAAAAAAAAATCCAATAAGAGCTCTTAAAATTTTTGATACATTTGTAGATAGATAAATACATTTGCAAAGAAATTAGTAATATATCTACGAGGGATACGAAAGACTATATGTTCATATATTGGAGGTTTATTTATCTTTAAATAATAAAATGTTTAGATATTGATTTCGTAAATTGTCTTGAGTTTATATCATATGTTAGCTAGAGAGATAATATATAAAAAATATAAAATAATCTATTATCATATAATTAATAATGAAAGTTGATTCCCTGATATACTTTGAAGTCACTAATTAGGCTCTGTGAGTATGAAATTTCACATGTAATCGACTTAATTATTAAACCATTGAAAATATTTTATCGTAATATTGTAATAATTTTGTTTTAATGACAAATACTCTAACGATTCTAAGTAAATGAACAAAAAAAACTTAATTGGTTAGAAAATAAGTCTGAAAACAATTAGTGTTAATTGATAACCTAAGTTTCATAGTATTAATTAATTATTGATAACCTAAGGTCTTTTAAGGAACATATTTTTATGATGAGATGTATGAGCAACCTATAAATGATATGATAATTCATGCTTGAACGAACATCATAATTAATATTTTTATATAATTAAAAATTATTTATTTCTACCAACCTATATATATTTATACATATACACGCTATTATTTAATGTAATAATGGAATTATCTTGACAAGACAAAATTAGTATGGACTACATTAGGAAACATTAATAATGTTATAATATATTAAAAATTAAATTAATTATATACAATCATTATGACTTACATTAACAATTAGACCTAATATAGTATTATTATAATTAGTAGACTTATTAATTAATTTTTAAAAATTAGTAATCACATATAAAATACTTTTTAAAATTTAATAATCAAATTAGATAAAATTATTTTTTAAATAAATTTTAATTTTTTTTATTATGATTCTAAACCCTTTGTTTTATATCTTAATTAATAAGTCAAGTGGATGTATATTAGATTTTGTGGTTTAATTAATTAGGATAAAATATATTAAGGATATAATTAGATTATCGATTAATAAAAGAAAATTCAAATCTTGGAAGATAATTACAATGAGAGAAACTCTTTTAATATATTTTTATAATTTTATTTTTAACTAAAAAACCTTTATTCGCACCTATATAATGACAATATCTCATAGAGATATTATTATCAAGATATCTTTTCTCATTCCTTCTTCGTAAGTCAATAAGGAGGAAAGAAGAAGGTTTCGCAAAGTTTGAGTGATCTTATTCGATATTAACACTCAAATGTACGTATCCAATTATATGATAATTTAGATTTCAATTTGAACTTAACTATATTATGCATAATAGTTTGATCTTCACCTTGACCTCCTTTATGACCATAAGTTTTCATGATTCTACGGTTTATAATGTAGATCATCATATTCATATTATTAGGGGTTAATACACTCCAAGTACTTAAGAAATTTAAATCAAATAATACTATATATATATATATATATATATATATATATATATATATATATATATAGGATTATACTACATAAAACAATTGTGATTATCTTTCAATATTACAATTTTTAAATTTTCGTTTATTATTATATATACAGAAATATGATTTTCAGAATTATAATAATAGTTATTATTTCAAACCAATGAGAGAAGTGGAATTGGATAAGGGTCAAGTCAAGGTTTAGTCAACGTCTTCTTCGTCTCCTAAAACAAACATAAAATTACTATTCTCTTCGTAAAGGCAGTCTCCATTCAATTGATATTATTCTCTTCTGCTCACTTAGAAGAACAAAACAGGGGCTTAAGAGACATCAGCCCCGGAAAGGCCGTGAAGTCTCTTGTTGGTGTTGGCGAAAGGGATGCATCGGAACTGAGACCCGCTGGATCACCTCGGCTCCTGATCCTTTTCTCTCCTCGATTCGAGGTAATCTTTTATCGATTTGCTTTTTCTTATGCTTTTTTTTTTCTTCGAGTTTTTGATGTCATCTCGGACTTTCGTGGGTTGGGAGTTGTGATTGTCGACGGATTTCCTATTTTTGATTCTATTCCGAGCGAGTTGCCCGTTCAAACGCGTGATTTTTAGGGATGAACTAACTGGGCTTCTCCGGGTGACTATGGTTCGTAGGGAAGTATTGATCAGTTAGGGTTTTCTGAAATCTGCATGATTTCAGTTCTGGGGTGCGAGTGAGTAATTATTTTGGTTCTACTCTCTGGAACCTGTGACAAAAATCGATTTTTTCGTCTCGCAGTCTGTAATGGCACCATCTTTCTTCTTTTCCGAGTCGGATTTCTATAATCGTGCATCGTGTCACGCTTGGAGTTTAATTTGAGCTCTTGGATTTGGTACACTTTGGGGACATATTTGAGAAAGTAGTTGTTTTTTCCTTTTAACTTTTCCTGAAGTTTGTAATTTTCTTTTCCTTTCCGGTTCGGTCCTTCGTGCTTTGAACTTCCTCATTCTTTTCTTGTCATATTTTCCTATGTTACGATGTTAATTGAGATTTGATCTTGGTTATCTAGGTTAATATCTAGGAAAAACATGTAATCTTTTAACAATTATTCATAGGTTCTCCGTTGCCCTTCATATCTCACTGAGTTGGTGGCGTGTATACTAGTGGTTTATGTCAAATACGAGATTGTAATAAGTTCCCATCTTGGAATCAGGAAGTTGTTTGTACTCGAAAAATTCAATTACAGGGAGCTTTGAGCTCCTTCTTATGGCTGTTGCCAAGGGCAACAACAGAGATCCACTCTACAACTGCTACAAGGTTCCTGGCCTCAATGATCCTATCCTAGAAACCCCCCATATCTCTTACCTTGAAGACCGATATGCTTTACATGAAGAATTGGGTTGGGGTCAATTCGGAGTTATCAGGGCTTGCTCTGACATGCTTACTGGTGAGTCAGCCGCCTGCAAGTCGATTGCAAAGGATCGCCTTGTTACCCCTGAGGATATTCGGAGCATCAAGCTTGAAATTGAGGTCATGGCTTGGCTTTCTGGCCACCCAAATGTTGTCGACCTGAAGGCTGTATATGAGGATAATGACTATGTGCACATAGTGATGGAGCTCTGTGCTGGAGGGGAGCTCTTCGATCGCCTCGAGAAGCACGGCTGCTTCCCTGAATGTGAGGCTGCCGTCCTGTTCCGGCACCTCATGGAAGTCGTGGTGTTCTGCCATGACAAGGGTGTTGTTCACAGGGACCTTAAGCCCGAGAATATTCTGATGGCTACCAAGTCTTCATCTTCACCAATTAAACTGGCAGACTTTGGGTTAGCTACTTATATTAAGCCAGGTATGTCCATCATTCTTAATTCACTTAAGTCAGTTTGTTATATCACTTATTTTGCTTCTATTAATTTTAAATGTAATCAACAGGGGAGAGCTTGTCTGGGACTGTTGGAAGTCCATTTTACATAGCACCGGAGGTTTTGACAGGGGGATACAATGAGGCAGCTGATGTATGGAGTGCAGGAGTGATCCTTTATATTCTTCTTAGTGGGATGCCGCCCTTTTGGGGGAAGACCAAGTCAAAGATATTTGAATCAGTTAGATCTGCTGAACTACGGTTTCCATCTGATCCATGGAGAAGTGTTTCCGACTCTGCAAAGGAATTAATTAGAGGAATGCTTTTCAGGGATCCTGCTAAGAGACTCACAGCTAAACAAGTTATAGGTAAGCTATAAGTGTATGACAGACTTCATCTGATAGAATTAATTTCTTAATAATATTATACCTGGAACATGACCATTTGGATTACATGCAGTTTGATACTATGCTCAATGGTAATAACCATTGGAAAAGTGCTGTTTGATTAATTTTAACCATTGAACATCTAATGTATATGACTAAAACTATCCAAATATTGTTATATATTTCCCGATGATAGGTTATAAAGTTCAATGAAGAGAATTAGGCTGCCAAGGTTACAAACTCCAATGAAGAGAATTATGTTGCCAAGACAGTAATTTTGTGATTCTCAACAATGATTCTTTTGCTAACAAAGCTGTTTCTGTTCCATATACACTATTGAAGTTATGGAGTAACTGTTCAAGCTCATCCCATTTTTGAGGCCCCTGCATTACGAGGCATTTTTCTTCTCCATTCAAACCCTTCTATCTTGGTTTATCAAGTCTTTGAGGTGGCTTCTTTTTTTCACAGACCATTCCTGGATAAAGGAGCACATGCAGCAACATGAAGTCCCATGTGGGCAATGCTGTGAAATCAGCTTTACACTGGGAGATCTGGGTAGCTGTTCATTCTCGACCCCGCTTGTCTCTGCAAGTCGTGATGTCAGCTTTAGTACTGGTTCTCTTGTTTCCTGCCAGACACTGGCAGATCATTCTTCCCCTGCATTCACTTGTAGATCATCATTTTCTTCAGTTATTTTTGACACTCCTTGCCCGTCTACGATCAGCTTCTCTTTCCAGAGCAGTTGTGAGTCTGACAACCACAGATTCTCCTCACCAATACCAGTGATGCCAAGTTTTGCATTCTTCACACCTGAGCAACAAAAAACATTCAGTTTTACAAGTGATGAATCAAAGACCGACACATCAAAGACAGGTATTTTTTTCTCCAGTTGCTCTTTCTGTATAGTGCTTTCTTAATTATTTTCTTTTCATATTACTGTGGGATGTGCAGACGCCAGCTGTAAGAAGCGCATTATGTCGCCCGACTCAGCTGCATGCTTTGGTCGAGATTTTAGCGAATTGGAGCACAAGTGGCTTGAAGCTAGAAGGGTTCCTGTGACTGGTTCTAGAGGCATTGGCATCCACAGCAGAAGGAACCACACCATTGGGCTCGGAGAGCTAGAGCAGCTTGACCTTGTGGTTTCCGAGT
This sequence comes from Musa acuminata AAA Group, assembly GCF_036884655.1. Classification (NCBI taxonomy): domain Eukaryota; kingdom Viridiplantae; phylum Streptophyta; class Magnoliopsida; order Zingiberales; family Musaceae; genus Musa; species Musa acuminata. The sequence goes on from NC_088328.1 coordinate 20,235,329, forward strand.
CGGTCATACGGTGGGCATCATGCACACACCTCTCAGATTCACCATCTCTCAGGTCCTCCCTTGTCTGCTGACATCCACAGACCTCAGATTGATGAATCTGTCTGTGATTAATACTTCATATCAAGTTTGCCAGTCTAACTCGAGTGTGAGATACTGAGCTGGCTGCCCTTGTTTAGAAAGTCCGTGATTAGCTGACTTTCTTCTCTCGTTCAAATTGTTTAGCATACGGTAGAGCCCGTCAATGTATGTGTTTTGTGTTATACATGTATTAATAGTGAATCACTAGTGTGAGACAAGCATTTGGGGATTTGTACGCAACAACTAACATTTTTCTTTGTATCAACTGTTTACTTAATGATGTATACTGCATAGCAAATCTTGAGTGATATTCTAGTGTTGGTCTAAATCTGTTTAGGCAGCTTGATATTTCTCATGAGGTTCGACAGTGGGTCTGTTGCTGGGTTTCATCAACGAACGACAGCTTGTTTTAAGTTTCCTCACTCAGCTGAAGTGGAAAGTTTATCTATCAACAGGATGAAATGTTGTTAAGGATAATTATTGACAGGATAATAGCTCTCTTTCATGGTTGCTTTCCCAGATGAGGACAACAAACATTTTCCAGTACGTAGTGTGCCTGCACATACCAATGTCTGCTTCCTTCTTTCCTCTCCACAAGGAATGTATCTCTCATTCGATTCAGTCCATTTAGTGGTACCACCAAGAAGTAAAGACTCTCATCAAACGTGATCTTAAATTTCCTTTGTCAAGACTCTCTAGTTACTCTTACAAACGACAACAAAATAGCTGGGTGGTGTTATGTTCTAGTGTTAAAAAAGATAGATATATTTCCTCATTTGACGATTTCACTACTTATCATCCTTAAATAGCACTAAGTCAGGGTTTTTAAAGATTACTCGGGCACTTCATACTTTGTAATTCGATTTAATATGAATATAAATAAAAACTAGATATTCGAACAGAATAAAATTGAATTCAATTTATGCTGCTTAATGTTTTTGGTTTTATTTGTAATATCCTAATATTAACCATCAAATTGATTCATCCTAATTAGTTTTATAGAAAGCACAGTGAGGAAATGGGGTAAAAAACAATGACAGAAATTTCAATGGACCTAAACTTAATTGATAATAAAGAAATCCATGAAATTAAGAATATAATGAGTAATTTGGCTTTTCAATAACATTAATTTTTGGGTAATCGTAATAACACTTCTCAGGAGATAATTTCCTAATAGGTTCTCAAGATGTGGAGCCCGCAGAGATCGAACTGCGGGGCCATGCTTTGACCAATTACCAAGTTGGTAAATGAGAACCGTGAGAGTCGAAGGGTTAGCGAACTATGAGATCGAACGTGTTCTTTTGAGAAAACGTCGATTGCATGTGCATGTTATTTGCCTCAGAAATCCCACCTAGCTTTCTCACCTGCCATTCTGACATCCGTTGGACCCACCTAAATTCTCTGCTGGGTGCGATTTTGGGTGGTACACGTAAGGGGCGTCCCAACATTCCGAGTTGGATGGTCTCTGTAATGCCTGGTCCAATGGTCGTGAGACGCGTATCAGGATTCATATAAATGCTCGTAATACCCACAGCCCTGGGATTGGGTGTCGTCGTAACTTGGCCGGAGCCGGTTGGCGATGGCCGCCGAGGACGGTTGCTGCCGGTTACGGGCACCCCCTTCGAGTTCCCGGGATCCGCAAAGGATGCCGCTCGTCAGACGGCGCAACCTCTAGAAACGGGGGCGAGAGAGGAGCAGGAAGATGAGCACTGCGTCGTCTCTTCGAAATTTACTGATTGATTCAGGTTGCGATTCGTTGGGTAAGTGCCGCGCACAGATCGCTAATATGCTCTCGTTTTTTCGGATGTTTTCGACCCTTTTCTTCTGTTCGGCTGTTCATCGAAAGTGTCGGTTCTTTTGATATTGTGATACGAAATTTGCATCTTGGATTTTATCAAAGGTGAATTTTTGTGATAGTTTCGCGATCATGGTGTTCTTGGAACCAGCTCGTCTTTTTTCCCAGAGAGAAATTAGGGTTTGTTCTTTTGGTTCTTTCTTGTGGTGTATTTTACGGTAAAGTGTCACATTTTTCTTTGTCGAAGCTGCGGTTGAGGTTATTCAGTGTTCGATCTTTCTTCCCAGAAGTAAGGGATTCAACGGTTTATCTGCATTTCGAGTTAATTTATTTCAAGTTCGATGTTATGAATTCAGGATGCGATTGGCAGCAAAAAGACTGCTCTAATCTGCGGCGATTAGATTTCTATTTCTCCTTCTGGGGTAGTTAAGAGAGGGCTGACGCTTGATAGTTTTGTGGATTTCAGATGCCTATTAGGTTCCGCTCCCTCGATGGCTTATTCGCGAGTCACTGTTGGAGTTGGAGGACCATCGTTATCTTCCTCTGCTTCTGGTGCCTTCATCCAACACGATGGCGGTCAGACCCCAGCCACTGTGAGCTCCATGTCGGAGAAAGGTTATGCTGGTCTCCGACCAGCGTCTGGTGACATGAACCAGATACTCAACAGCACGGGAAACTCCTCTGGTCCAAGTGTTGGTGCGAGCTCCTTCGTCACGGACGCCAACTCAGCGCTCTCTGGTGGTTCTCAGTTGCAAAGAAGCCCCAGCTTCAACAACGAGTCGTATATGCGACTCCCGTCCTCACCCATCTCCTTCTCCTCCAACATCTCAGGTTCTTCAGTGATGGATGGCTGCTCAAATGTGCAACAGAGCCCTCTTCAAGAACAGGTGCAGAAACAAGGGCTATCAACGGCTACTTCTCAGCTAATGCAACAGGAGCCTAGCAATTTAATGAATGCACGGAAGAAACCACGGCTTGACATAAGGCATGAGGATACTCTGCAGCAGCAGTTGATCCAACAACTTCTGCAGAGACATGAACCCGTGCAGCCACAAGACCAGCTGAACCTGCGCCAACAGGCCATTTCTCAACAGCAGAGACTAGTCTATCGTCAACCACAGCAGATAATGCATTCCTTTTCTCAGATGCAAGGAGCCCCAATCACTTTGCAGCAGCAACAGCAGCTGCAGCACCAGCAGCAACCTACTTATCCGCCAGCTAATGCTGCTAAACAGTCCCTTGATAATAAGATATGTTATCGCAGACTTATGCAATACTTGTATCACCGGCGTCATCGGCCACCTGTGAGTTGATTATTTCGTAGGTGCACCTATCTGATATGTTCAGAGAATTGACCCTTTTATCACGCTGGCATATTCCGAGATGTCCTAAAGCTGTGAATTTCACTGGTAGGATAATTCCGTTTTATACTGGAAGGAGTTTGTGGCCGAGTATTTTGCAATACAAGCTAAGAAAAGGTGGTGTTTGTCCTTGTATGATAATATGGGCAGCCATGCACTTGGCGTTTTCCCACAGTTAGCTGTGGTAAGTGTTCCTTGAATTTCAAAGTTCTTCAACTTAATGTTTGTTCTGCATGTGAATTATACCAGGATTAGTATATGCATTTTAATCTAGGAGGGTGACAAGACGAATCCTTGTAAGCACATCAAGATAGCAGAAAAAATGTTGGGGCAAGTTACACAATGTAATATCTAGGTTGTAAATTGGAAGATCTGAATGCTTGTAAGCTGCATCAAGACTGCAGCAAAAGGGTAGAGGCAACTTAAATAATGTAACTTCTGCGTTGTGAATTATAAGGTGATACATAAGTAAGTTTGTCTACTACTAATTCTGATGTTTTGCAACTGAAGTTGAAGGTTGAACATGTTCTTTTTGATATCCTCTAAGATCTTTCACGCCTTGTGAAACTCATACTTCTTTTTCTAGAGGGACTGAATTTCTTTTGCTGCAAATTCAAGCTCCCTAATTGCATTACTAATTATTTAGGTGTGTTTAAAAGCAGCCTACTCTAGTATAGACTCAAACTGACAGTTATAGTGACTTAAACCATTTTGTTATGTTCCCTTCCTGTGTTTATTGAACATAATAGTATCTTGTGAGTTTCTCGATTTTTGTTTAGTTCTCATTGTTGAGATGAACCCATATTTGAAAATTCATTTTGTCTGTAATTGAATGGAACATGAAATAGTATCATGCTTTCTAAAGAAAGAGAAAAAGCAGAGATCAACTGTATCTATTCCATATTAGTATAACAAGGCTCTCTTCTCCATTACTTTTTACTAAATATTATGTTTTGCAATCTCTGTTGTTGCAGAATGCATGGCAGTGCAACATCTGTGGTTCCAAATCTGTAAAGGGATTTGGTTAGTATAATCATCTTTTTTTTTATTTTTTAGATAGGGCAGTCTCTTTTGACTCTTGGAATTTATGAGATAGATGACAACGTTTCTGTTGAGTTTATATATTTATTTTGTACAAACGTTTTATAATGACTGGTCTTTTCTCTTCTAAATGAAAGGTGGTTTATATACGTATTTACTAGTGGTGATAGCATTCATTATTGTATACAATGTTGAGCTTATGCATAACATGTCTGAAGAAAATTTTAATTAAGGAATATATTTAACACAAATTTCCTATCCTTTTTGTATATTGTTTCTTGATACAAAAACAACATTTCTACTTGTTGTGGTAACATTGGTCCTTCCCAGACTCATGTAGGTTGAAGATACATGAATTGGGTTCTCCCTTACATTGTTTCTTAATAAGTTATTTTAATGAGAAGAACTTAGGAAAAAAAAGTTATTGGGTTCTCCCTTACATTGTTTCTTAATAAGTTATTTTAATGAGAAGAGCTAAGGAAAAAAAAAGTTTTGGAGACAAATATTAGAAGCCAAAGATTTTAGAGTAATTCAGTTATATAGAGTATCAGAGAGTCTGAATATTTGATCAACCTTAATCCATGGAAAATTAAGTCCCAATATTTTCTTTGTTGCATCAATAATAGATTGATGACATGATTGCTGTGACATTCACATTCACCCTATTCTAGATATTAGGCTTCAAAAAATCTTTTTATAGATCATTTCATGATTGAAACTTCACAGTCAGTAATGTCAGTTAAAACCAAGGTTTGCCGTACCGGACTGTACCGCCCGGTATGGGCGGTACGTACCGGTCCGACAGGCTAGCGGTACGCGGACCGCCCTGTACCGGTCCGCCCGTACCGAGCACTGTAGCACTGCTACAGTGCTCGGTACACCTGGGTGTACCGAGCGGTATACCGTACCGGTACCGGTACCGAGCCCGGGTCGAAATGCCGGTACGGTACGGTACGGCGAACCTTGGTTAAAACATCTGCATGCAAGTCTTTAGAAGTTAGAACCACTCTTTGGTTGTTGCTTCTCGAAATTCGATTGATTTAAAATTCATATAAAAATTAATAATTATGCAGCTTTATCTATCTGCTAATGAACTAGTATGTACATATATTGAGTTTGATTTTATCAAATTTGTTTCTTTATATTTTTGTGAATCTAATTACTCTTTTGAGTTTTGCTTGCTTTCAACTATATCCTTTATATTCTTTGGCAGAAGCTACTTTTGAAGTGCTTCCGCGGCTTTTTCAAATTAAATTCGACCATGGTATTTTTGATGAAAATTTGTTCCTTGATATGCCCCATGAGCGCCAATTGTCTTCAGGAATTGTGATTTTGGAGTTTAAAAAAGCTGTTCAAGAAAGTATCTATGAACATCTACGTATTGTTCAAGAGGGACAACTCCAAATAATATTTACACCAGAACTGAAGGTTCCAAATTGAATGGCCTACTAGCTTTCCTTTTGAGACCGGAAGGTTTCCTTTTTAATTTCATTTTTCAGTATTAGTTTTGAAATTGTAAACTTTTTTGCTTATGCTTCAGATTCTATTCTGGGAGTTTTGTGCCCGACAACATGAAGAATTTCTTCCTCGGAGACAGTTAGCACTTCAGGTATTTGGTTTACTTGCAACTATTTCAGTTCTAGGAAGGTTCTTAAAATGTTAAAAAATAAAGCAAGAAAAAAAATATTTTTTGCACATGATCTTATTTGTTTTGAGCAGAATTTTTGCTCTAACTAGTTCGATTACATGTAATATTCTCATCAAATTTAATAATTGTTGATGTTGTTAAGGGCATAGGAGCTTTTTCCCAGTCCTCTTTGGAGCTACTCACATTAGCATGTCATTTTCTTGTGTTGGGTATTTATTCATTTTTATTTTGATCAATGGATTCAATGCCAAGAGAATGCTTCTGCTCCTTCACCTTCTTTTTCGTTGGTTTGACTGCCAGCCCTCTTGCTGCAACTTTAGGGCAACTGCTGTCTCATTTTCTGCAGTCTCCTTGTCTCCATAAGTCTGTTTTTGCATTTCGTACTTGACTTCTGCCACTGTACCCTCCTTGGTGCCTCTGTAGGATCCGACCCCTGCTTACATGAGATCTGTCATCGCTTGGAAGCCAGAGCTGGCACTCCGGTTCCTTGCATGTGGAGGCCACTATCATTGATTTCGCAGGCACCGTCGACTGCCCGAGCTCTGTTGCCCTGTTTGTTCATGCATCCACCTTAAGAACCTCTGCCACGACAAATAGCTTCAAGATGTTGAGGGCGGTTGGTATGCAAGTGGCAGGACGATCGGGTCAATTTTACATGCCAACTAGTGGCTTGGATCCGGCACAGGTTTAGCAACCCACTAGCTGGGGTTCTGGTTTGATTCAAATCTATATATTTTATGCAAGCTTGATCCAATCTGATCGACAGGTCTATCAAAATGGGGTTAGTGGACATGGGAGGAATGGGTTGTCTATTATATATCTTCTGCTTGTCCTACTCGTCCAGTCCGTGGATTTGTTATGATACAACTGTTCCACTAAATTGAGGGCTCTGCTGCTTCTCAGGGAAATTGGCATTCAACAAAGATGTTGGACTCGATGTCTTAGGCAATGGTGTGTTACAAAAGCAAGAATAATCTTAATAGGACCCATAATAAGTGAAGTGTACGGATTTTGGAAGCCATTGAATGATAGTGTACCAGAGAATTCATGCTAAAAGTTAATATAATGTTGATGAGTTTGATCTATCTGCTTGCATATCATTTGACTTTTCAGAAAGACCTTGAGCATGAACCGGCTTGACCCATAACCTCATTGTCAAAGTGAATCTATCTGACATGGTAATCCAATTTACGTGATTTATTATTTAAAATATTTTACTTAAATTCGATTTTTTACCATTATTATTCTGAATGTCATCATCAGTTAACCTGTTTAAGCACACTGCTCTTGTTCTGCTGAAACACTAAATTTTTCATTAAAATTAAATCAACTTGGAGATGACTTTGTAGATCAATGGTCCCATCAATTCATGAACTTTCAGTGTCCTAATTTCCAGACATTTTTAAGCAGTTGGACTGTGAAATAAATCATTCTATTTTGTTTTTTAGCTGGAATGCAGTTAAGTATGGTAACATATGGGGATCATATGCACAATTTGATTATTAACTTTGCTCCTTATTTTAAGTTGGCTATGATGATTGCACAATTATGTCAAAAATATATTTTAGTTGAACTCCAGAACATTGAGATAGTGCCTCTTAGGATTTTTTCTAGCCAGCTTTTGGTATCTTTCCAACTATATGTAGTTGACTAGGAATCTATATTTGCTTTTTTTTCATGACTGGACTATGCATGAGTGATGTTAGTGAAAAAGCCAAGTTCATAGGATTTTAATATGATTCCACTGCTTAGGAGCATATTGGTGCATGTTTCACATTGGTCTTACTTGTATAATAATGTCAAATTTGATCACTTCCAATTTATGCTCTCTGCGATTTGGTATAGGTTTATTTTAGACATATTCCATGAATGCCTCATATCTAGGTCTTTTATTTATTAATAAGGTACACGTGAAAGCCTAAAATATTGAGGAACATGCAAAAAAGACTAATCTTGGGGAAAGTACCTTAATTTTGTTAATCTTGATCCACAGTCATGGTGACAGTTTAGTGACCAATTTAGATTCTACTTATCTTTTATTTTTAACTCTGCTTACTCTTCAGCATTACAAGCCAACTTCTGAATCTCTTATGCTTGTTGCAAGTTGTATCCTTCATGTGCTGCTGCTTTCAGTCTTTGTTATTAAAGTTAATCTAGTTTTGGGAATTCATCAGTTCATCATGCTCTAACTGTTTAACATAACTTTTTCAGGTTAACAAATACATAATTTTTTTCAGGTTAACCAATACATAATTTTTTCAGGTTAACCAATTGTAATTTTTCAGGTTGACCAATTGTTGCAAGTTGCTCAAAGATATCAAGCTGCTGTAGCTGAAAGCAGTAGTACTGAAGTTTCATATCAATACTTGCAATCCAGCTGCAATTTGTGAGTGAACTTATTCAAACATCCTAAGCTTTTAAAGCAAACACAAGTTCTTTCAGATCATGTTACTTTTCACATTTATCTAGACATTGATGCAAAAGATTTTCAAATTATATTATCTCTCATTCGTTGATCAGAGTCTTCCTATCTTAGCTTCTTAGGAACATGTAATTTGTAAATGTAATGCATTTATAATATCTGATGCTGAGTATCTTTGAATACTGTTCATGTACTATCTTTATTAATGTGTGAATGACTTACTATGTTATGTTTGGAACTGCATCTCTGGAATTTATATTTGCAAATTTCAGTGTATGGATAGTCATTATCTTTTTTATGTGAGATGCCTTGTGTGCATAGGTTTGTATCTTGTCTTTGATCTTTATTTCATCTCTATCAATGGTCACCAAGGGTAGCACCTCGGGTAGCTCAACTGAACCTTATCTTGAGTGGACCACAGATGAAGCCAGGATTCCTGGCTAAGAGGGGACAGTAAGAATTTAGTTTCTTATGCTTTGTAGTTGTAAAATAATGTTGTCTAATTACAAAATAATTGTAAATTATTTTATATACATGAAAGAAAGAGACTTACTGAGCCAGCTAGCATTGTTGAAGTCTATTTTTGGGGGGTTCCGTTCTACAAGATGATTCCTTGTATGACTTCTGGAAACATCTATTATCTTCATTTGTTTGATAAATAGACATCTTGTGAAGCTTTTACTTCTCAATCGGACAAGATTGTGATGTGTGATTTTTTTGGGCCAACATTTATGCTCTTCGATATGTGATCATTTCGTTAGGTTTGCAGCAGTGGGTCATCAACTAGCAAGAGATTTGGACTTAAAATCATTGAGTAACTTAGGATTCTCCAAAAGATATGTCAGGTGCCTGCAGGTAATGGAGAACTCGTTTGAGTTCATGTCTTTTGTCATATTCTTTTTTCGTAAGTTGTTCATCATTCATTTGATTTTTCAGATATCTGAGGTTGTCAATAGCATGAAGGACCTGATTGATTTTAGCCAGGATCAGAAGATTGGACCACTAGGTAACATGCTTCCGAGATTTGATCTAATAGTTTAGTTATTGTACATAGCATTGCCCTTATATTCTCTGTGCTGCTTCAGAAATTCAAATTAGTAGTTGAAACTTTCTTGACCAAGGATAATGTTTATTTGATGTCTCAAGCTAAAGCATCGGCACTTAAACATCTTAACTATATAATTTTATTACTAGACCTTTTGTGTCACATCTGATTCCAATACATTTTTTGTTGATAACATTATATCAAATAGTTTTACAACTTTACAGAAGATACCTGGAAACAAATGATCTTCAAGTTACATTATTTTTACCTCCGTTATATGACTTAGGTCACAGTATATGTTCATGTCACTCATGTAGGACTTAAAATAAAATTATTATTAGGTTAATTTAGACTTCACCTAACTTAAATTTTATGAGAATTCGGACTCATTCTTTTTACATGATTTAACTTGTATCATATAAGTACTCAAATATATATTTGCTTAAACTCAGAATTTTCTGTTGCTTACGTTCATTTAACATTATTAAAATGATTGCTGCAGAAAATAGCTAATATAACCAGGGTCTAGATTGTTGATGGTAATAAGTTTTTCCACAGAGAGTTTGAAGAACTATCCAAGGCAAGTTAAACAAAAGTGGGAGTCAGAGCAAGTGATGAGTGCTCATAGTTTGCCAGGCGATCACAGATCTATGAACAAAGTTATGGGCAATCATCCAGGGTTAAACAGTTGTATAATTAACAATCTGGCAGCTAGCCAAGTTGTTAACAGCAGCCAGCAGAGTGTTCACGCACTAAACGACCACCAGAATTTTCTGAAAAGCTCTTTGAATTTAAAGCAGAATGTGCGTCAGCAAGAAGCTTTTTTGAGTAATACCAGTGGTTCCAAACATGCAGACTATGTACAATTTCAGGGTTCTGCCACATCTATACCGACAAAAACATCCATCAATAATTTATCTGGACAACATCAAGTGCCACTTCCATTGGATGGTTGCTTGTCCCGGCAGACTAATCTGCAAACCCTGCAAGTGAACCAACAGTTGCAGCAATCTGCCCTTCAACAAATGCTGCAAGAGATGATCGATGACAAGGGAGCATCGCAGCAGTCTCTTGTTGCTTCTGATGTAAATGCTAATCCCACAGCCGAAGATATAATTGGAGGTGGCATCAGTGGCACATCAGTCAGGATTGACTCTGGATCAACTGGAAATACACTTGACCTGCAAAATATGTGCAGAAACCTTCCTAATGATGGCACACTGACAGTACCAAGCAGAAATAACAGTTTCAAATCGAGCACTGCTGCCAACAACCCCACCAGTAGTGGCAGCAATTTAATTGCAAGTCTCGACATGCTGGGGAGCATGGATTTGCCAGAAATAGATCATATTGCTCAGGAACTTATGCCAAATGGGATGTTTGATGGGGAATCTTGGTGATGAGGACAATGGTTGGATGGTGTGAACTTGATTGTAAAGTTGGTAACGATTAATGAAATGGAAATCAATTGTGATGTATATATACTACAGTTGCATTACGGTAATCGGTTATGCTATTTAATATCATGTGCAAATTATACCAGAAAGATATATCATATTGGCAGTTTTGAGGTTTGACATGTCTTTGCTGCTGCAACTTCAACTTCTGTAATAGGTAAAACCCCATAGAAATGCTGGAAGGATAGCTCTGTCCTTTTGGTGAAATACTTGCACTGAATCTGTTTCCCATGTGTTTGGTCATCCGTCAAATATCTGTCATGGAGCTGTCCAGGTTGGCTCACAACTAGATGCATGTGAGCTTGTAGTTCATTGATGTACATCATTTGGCGGTACATCTCAGTAAGGTCATAGAGATCTATGACATTTTAAGCTGCTTCTGAATGTCTTATGTTTTGTGGACACCCTGGCCATAGTGTCTTGCTTGGTACGCTTGCAGCACTTAGGGAGTCTTTTGTGGGTGTTGTGTGTTTAATGGGCAGGATGATGCAGCAATGGTACTTACAAATGAGGGGTCTTTCCTAGTAAACTCTACATGGCTGCTGCAGTTTTCTTTTGGGGAATTTGATTGAGATAGCCAGAGCACTATATATATATTAGGATACGAAAAGAATTAAGACCAAGAATAGGACAATAGTGTATTTGCTTGCTATAAGATTCATGGAGTTGGTTCTACCTCTCAGGCATCAGCCTGAGTTGAAATGATGTATTTGGCATGACCTCCTGATTTGATGTTAACTTGCACACTCTTGGCGAACAATATTGGAATTGCATATAAACCAATACACTTGACAAGCTCTAACAAAACTTATACCACACATCAGATGCAGAGTAGCATCAACTAAAGGGTGCTCTTAGAGTTGAGTTGCACCATCTCACTTGACCTTGCAAGCATCCACAGCATTTTATCGCCATAATACCAATCGTGTAAATTAAAGCCAAAGTACAGAGACACTGTGTCGATCATGAAGGTTTTTGTGGAGTGAAAACTACCAACCGACCTGGAATGGAGTAGAAAGTAGTCAAAACAAAGATGCCGATCGCGGAACAAGGTGGATGGTAGCTCTTCCTGGGAATCTCAACAACCTTGCTTTAACTTCAGATAGTCGATCGTTAACACTACCATTCTTGGATAGCTCATCGATAAAGGTAAGTAATATTCTATAACAAACATCACTACATAGCAACTTAATACAACTAATGCAAAATATGCAAAATGTGGGTAACACGACAACTCTGGTACAGCTGTATCTAAACAACAGAACAAAACATCTGATACTCTCTGTCTCACTATCCTCCCAGAACTCATTTGGTTTTCCCTGCAAGAATCTCATTGTTGTTCAATCCTCACAGCTCCACCTTGATGTAGGCACACAGTTCAAGTAGTGGCACCAATGGCAATGATCGTTGCCATTCACTCCCCTAAAAAGCATAACTAAGCCAACTGTAAATCTGCAGCAGAACCAAAGAGTGAGAACCGACCAAGTAGCAGAGTTCCTAAGAATACATTTGTCAATGGCAGTATAAATCACATTGCTAATGTATAAAAATTCCGTAGGTAATTGATTGGTAGCGACAGTAAGAAGTTATTAGAGAAGATCGACGATTAATTCACAATGAAGTAAACTTGTTAAGAATATAGCAAAAATTTGGCAATTGCCACAATCCCTGCAAACTATAATGTAGTTTAAGGTAGCACAATGTGATGCTAATTTGAAATGCAATACTAAACAATGCAACTTTATCCATAAAGTGAATTCCTTGGAAACACTAATGAAGCATTCTTACCCAACTATCAGCAAAAGCAATGCAATCACCCATAAGACATATTGGTACGCTTTGTACTTGGAGGTAACCTGAGCTGAAGGGGGCAGATCATGGCGTTCCATCCAACCAAACTGAGGTCGGATTAATAGAACAAAACCCAGGAGGAAACCTGTTAAGAATCCTCCAATATGGGCAAAGTTATCGACATGAGGAAACAGGCCAATACCCAAGTTGATTACAATGACAACCATAAGAGTTAATAAAGCTGCAACCTACAAAAAGGGATCAATTTAGTTAATCTAAGGTGCAAAACTAAACTGAAGTGTCTACCGGTACAAGCCCCACAAATAAAATATATACGCTCACCCTATTGGAATAGATAGTCCAATTTATAATAAGTTCTGAAACCATTGCTCCAAGAAGGCCAAACAAGGCCCCAGAAGCACCAACAGAAATGCTATTCCTCAAGAGCAGAGCTGAGAGAACCGCTCCACCAAAGCCCGATAGGAGATATATTATTCCAATGCGCACTGCAAGGCAGGGAATTCATCATGCTAGGCAAAAAGAAAAAACTATACAAACATTTGCAGCGGAATACGTAGATCATACTCAGACCAAACAACAATTTGAACCAGGAATACATTTGTCTTAAATAGTTCAGAAACAACTTAATAACATATTCCATTTCCGACTTCAAAATTTTCAATTAATACTAAAATAAAATTTAAATCCAAAATGCAAGATGGCCAGCTGCAACAAAAATAAATCCATTTTCTTACTTACAGTTAACAAAACAAGTAGGGCTAGTAAGCAATCCACATACGTGCTTTTGAACCAATGTATTAAAAGATAGAAGCATACCGAAACCAAATTGCTGTTCAAGACGAACTCCAATGAAGAGCAAGCTTAGCATATTCACGAGTAAATGGATAAGACCTGCGTGTAACCAAATACAGGTAACAAGCCTCCAACCTTGATTCCGATGAACTACTTTGTACCATTCAAGAGCCCCCAATTTCTCCAAGCTGAAAAGGAGAGGGGGATGTTCATGAGAAAGAGAAACAGGTTCTCACCGAGAAGCATAAGAGATACACTTCTACACAGGTTAGCCAAGCATAATGATCCACATCATGTTATTCGTAAGGAAGAGAAACGAAACATTAACAAGCAAGCAGATCATGAAGTGTAGAAAGCCATCAACTTTCCACACTTGAACTAAACGAATTGGTAGGAAAAAGATAGCGCAAAAGTTGAAGTCGAGTAAGCAACTTAAAATTCCAACAGGGAGAGAGAAAAGGAGGGTTTGAATCGGACATTTCTTCCATTCAAACAAAGCTTGCAAGCGAGTAAAGATCCGAACTATCATCAAGATACCAAGAAGGAAGCAGCAGACGCTGGGATTTACTTGGAGGAGGATGGTCCGAGGAGGGGGTTCTGGCGGATGGCCTGGAAGGAGAAGCGGTGGAGGAAGCGGGCGACGCAGGGGCCGTAGGGCTGGGGGCGGGCGCGGCAGTTGTTGACGTACATCTCCACCACGAACACCGCCACGCAGGCCACCACGAACAGTGGCACCAGCCACGGTGTCCAGGCCCTCTCCCCCGCCTCCGCCGGCCCGTAGCCGTATGCTCCGCCGCCCCGCCGCTTTCCTGCACCGCCCCTGTCCGCCTCGACGTCCGCCATCCTGGTCGCTTTCCTCTCGACAGCGCCCAAAGGTGGAGCCTTTAAGGCTGCGCGGGGTGGGTGGATTCCAGCGAGGGTCGCTTGGCTTCGAAGGGTGACGACTTGGGTGAGTTGGGGAAGTTAAGAACTCCTGAACCAGAGTGAAGAGGCGGTGACTATTCTTTCTGTTTTCGCGTACAGTTCGCTCTGTCTCTCTCTCTCTCTCTCTCATTCATTTCCGTTGTCGGTTACGTCAAATGGAGGATTTGGTAGTTCTGAGGGTAGGTTTAATTGGGGGACCAAAACTTACTAAATCACTGCGCTTGGTGGAGGAGATGATCTTAATTTTATTTTAGCAAAATTAGCTCCAATGATTTTTTAATACTAATTCCATTAATTTGGCATATAATATATGTCATTGTGGTTGCTACTTCAAAAATATTAGGCAGTAAATTAATAATTTTATTTGCACCTCTAGATTTAAGTTGAAAGAATGAGAAGTTAATACTCATAATGGTCAATCTGAGTTGAATGCACATGAAAATTTTAATTATTTGAAAGGATATAATATGTAATGTCGGAATATTTGAAGAAATGTGGATGGATAAGCATAGGAAATCAAGTGGATAAATATGTAAAATTATTTTTTTCTTGGCGTCTACGTTTTGACCACTGTTCCACCTTTTTTTCCATTGGAATTGGAGTGGGTGAGCTAAAAGATAGAAAGCGGGGAAAAGTGGATTAGCCAACTAATCACTTCGCCCCGCCCTCCTCGTCGTCACGTTCGCTTTCGAGTTCGTGATGACCGCATCCATGGATTTAACCGCTCAACCGTGTTTGTAACCGTAGCTATATATATATATATATATATATTCTTCTTTTTATTTCCATTGGATGAATTATTGGATGACTAAGAGGATTCCTGATGGGTCCCGCGGGAGAATGAAAGTGATCGGAGAAGACAGAAATGTCGGGTAAATGAGAAATAAGAGATAGAGATCGATTTAAGCAATCATTTCGGTACAAGTTAGAGAGAGAGAGAGAGAGAGAGAGGGTTGAGGAGGATGTGAGACATCCAAGTGCGGTGCAGCTCATGTGGGTTGACACGTGGTGGACCTGATTGGTTTGATTTGGGCTTTTCTTGTCAGGTTTTCACGTCTATTGTTTCGAAGCTTCTTATGTCTTTTTTCCTTTGGAAACTTACTATTCGCGGACATCATTTCTTGCTACTGATTATTCATTAAAAAATAATAAAAAAACATTTTGTTTTATTATTTATAATCTCAATATTATTTTTTCTTTCTTTCTAAAGCTTCTTATTTTATCCTGATTACTGATGTTATCATCATCGTTAACTCTATTCGCTATGAGAGTCGCTCTTTCCTTTTTACTTTTTACTGATATCGTAGATACGATGCGATGACTCATTAATGCTATTGCACATATAATTGGAGGTGACGTTGTTCGCTATCGTTGCTTACCGCTAATGTTGCTTAACGTCATCCAATCCGATTTGTCATCCATCGTTCTACAAGAAGGAAAAAGGAGAAGGAGAAGATGAAGAACAGGAGGAGGAGGAGACATTTACATTCATTTATGAAAGGATAATTTAAAAATATAAAAAATAGTAAAAGGAGATTGCAAATGGTAATCTCCTTCATTTTTTTTTTCCTGTATGTAACCCTTTTCATATTTCCAAAGGGTGCTTCATATTTTTGTATAATTCTTGAAATATCCCTAACGAGACAATTGAAGTACATTATTTACACTCTATCGACTACTGGTCTAATAAGGTGATATGACTGTGATATATGATATGGATTTGTATAAGATTTATAACGTTAGTTGCAATGTTTTTTATACCTCCATCAAGAGGATTATAGACCTATTTTAAAGCACATAAATATAGCTCTTTTAAAACATATGGTTAAGATAGATCAGATGATAAATATGGACATTTGTTTTTAATCGACAAGCTTGAAATCACATACAAATATTAAACGGATACTACATTTTGTTATGATACAAATGTAAAATGATATATATATATATATATATATGACAAAATAAGCAATTATAAGACAATTCAAATATATCAACTATATTTGTTTAAAAAACTAAAAGCAAAATAGAAGTACATAGAAAAAATAATCATATAATATATTTGATGTAGTAACCCATCACATAAGAGCGACGACACTGTTCTAAGCAGAACTCGTGAGTAGGTCGGTAAGTGATGTTTTCTTGCAGTAGTATAATAAAATATTTTACAAATACAATTTGTAAAATGATTTTTACACAGGGACATCAACACAGCAAAGGCACCCCAAAAGTTGTGCCCCAAATCTAGTGATCGATAGGAAGATCTATCATATCCCTTAATATATGCATTACTAGTTTCTTAGGCTAAATTGAAGGCATCTACTTTTAATATATGTGGCTAATAGGATTAAGTTACAAGACAACAATTATACATATCTATCCTTAACATTTTCTTTTGTGATATTGATCTTTTACTGGGTCTAAATATGCAACATGATGCAGCTACTATAAGCATTTATAAGAGAATGCAGAAATCAGAACCCCAGATTGAGAGTCAAAAGCACACCACTTTTCTTATATTCATATAAAATCGATAGATGAAAGTACAAAAGCAAAACAGCATCCACTCCTATATTCTTCAATATGTTCTGTATATGAACAACAAACCACGACTTTGGCATTATGCACTTCATTCAGTATTCAGTGTTACCAACTAGGCCTATAAGATCTAGCTATCGAATTAAAAGGACAACCGCCAAGTTATCTTTCGTGTGCGTCACTGCTCATTCATTGATCCCGAAAATACGAACCTTGTGCATGTTTGGGAATTTCGCAATCACCAAAATGGCCACTGCAAGTGTATTCAGGAAAAGCATCAGATGTTGGTAGTCGGTAGTGTGCAGAGCCATCAGGTACCTGTGCAGATTCAGAAAGCAGGATACATGATTTAGAAAGAACATATTATGTCGATTTAAGATATAGAAGAACGGGCAACATTAACCGATTACCTTCAAATGCCTAAAGCATTAGATGCTTCTTTAAAACAATTACAAATAGTGTGCATCATGATTTTTTGTGGTCACAGATATGCTAATTGGCCTTACTGTATCAGCAAGAACCAAATTGAGAAGGGAAAATAAAGAAAAGAAAAACCATGCACGAAGCATGCAATATATCCATAAAATAAAATGTATATACTAGTTTACTGGAGTAATATTCAACAAACACTGTTGTCCTTTGCAAAGAACAAAATAATTGCTAGAATTCCAGCATGCTCAACCACTCATTTAAGAATTCAGAGAACCTGATAAGTTACAAGTAAAAGATGATAAAATGGCAAAAAGATATTTCAGCATGTCACAAATGTACTCGTAAAATTAAAAATCAAAAGCTCATTTTAGCATTGCATAAAAAATAATTACCTCTTAGTCATCTATACTAGCCTTTAATTGTCTATACTAAATATCAAAAGTTCTCTCCGACAATTGGAGACATTGTGTCAGTTTTGTGAATGTTCAGACATGGTTTTAAATCTCCTAGTATACAAGGAAGTAAATACGGTACATATCTGACCAATGGATACCAATATGCCAACATACCCAATACCAGCTGTAGTTTTAAAATTAAATTAACATTTAGTATTATCTTTTGGAGTGTACCAACTCTACACACAAGGGTGGTGGTTGGAATCTTGGTAATGTGTCATGATTGAATTTGTCAATCAAAGAAAAGGGCTTCTGTTGCAGTCAATACTCAATTTTTGACTCAACAATATCCTCTTAAAATAATCACCAGAAGGACTTATATTTTATTAAACAGTCAAGAGCTGACTAGGGTGAAAACTGATGCCTTACTCGGTTGTTTTGATTTCGTTGGAAACTTTATACGACCAGTTAACAGTCTTAACGTTCATTATATCACTCCAAACTTTAGAAAGTTTTATCAGTCCAAATGTTATGACTGGTTAACAGTCTTAATCTTCGTTTTATCAGTCCAAACTTTAGCGAGTTTTCAAACTTGTAACTATAGAAGAACATGCAGCTTGCGAAAGGAAAGTCAAACCAAATTCAAGTTCTTATAACAAGTTTAAATATTGTTCACCTATGCCCAACTTGTTTGCATCCTCATCAGGGTAAAATTGAATCCAGGTCAAAATATAAATTATTTAAAATAAAAACACACAACAAAACAAAAATATACAATAACATATATTTTTTTTTTCTTATTTGACATTATGATGTGCCAAAATTAGACTAGGGTCAGAATCTCATGATCTCATCTTAAACATGCATACAGAGAGAGCTAGACTGCTTAAGAGAATTTAAGCATTGAGCCTCAAGGATTAATGGTGGTCGATTCAATTTGTAGTACACAAACTTCTAGTGATAATATGAGATGGGGTGTAAATATGCTAGGAGTGAGGAGAGAAAGGATTGACTCTAATTACTTCAAAATCCCAGCTCAACCATTTTGACGCATCGGGGGACGTGGTAAATGCAAAAATCGGACCATCTAAAATTGATGCATTCGGATGTCCTAGAACCAACATAAAATTAATTTCGGCAGAACTCAATTTAGTTGGGCAAATTTGGATTAGTTGGTGGGTTCAGATCAAGGATACTCATTTCATGACATACTACAAAATTTATAAAGTTCGACTAGAAGTGTGTTACCAGATGATGAAACCTAAAATTGAGAGAAGTGTAGGTTTGCATTATATTAATTAAATCATAATGAAATCCAGAAAATCTAATTTTAGATTCTGATTTAGAAGTTGCAAAAGTGTAACAAATACGTTTTCTTGGAGTGGCCAATAAATAAAGATCTCACGTTCACATGTTTGGATGGGTTTTAGTGTCAAAGAAACCAAGAAGAAGATTCCATGAAAAAAAAATCAAATAGTTGGCTTTAAAGGAGTTTGATAATGAGTTGCAGCAAGTCCTGAAAGAATTACACTAACAAGGTCAGGGCAGCAGCTTGATTGTCCCCTTTTATGTAGAATTCTAAGCTTGAAAAAAGTCTGGATATTCATTCAACACAATGGTGTCTGGTAGATTGAAACAAGCATTGTAAGTTATTTCTCTTACCTATGGATACTATCATACTTGATTTCCCCTCCTGTCTTTCGTCTATATATCTTCTACTTGCATATCTCTGTCGATTCTGCTGTTATAGTATTGCTGTTGTTAATTAAGATTAACCTGATCAGAACCAACACTAATTTCAATTATCTTTCTTAATGTGTAATATTGTCATGTTCTATGATTTGTTACTAAAATTTGCCGCGAAAGACCATCATAAAAGGTATAGTTTTCTGGCGGTAAGGCCAACTTCAATAGAAGGGTTTATCATCTCTTCCTTTCTCTTCTGTTTCTCCATTTTTCCACTATTATTCTAATTATTGTCACTAAATTTTCATATTGACAACAAAATCCTTCTAGAAGCAATATATGCTATTTCTAAATCTCAATTAGTCTTAATAGTATAGACTGCACCAACTTTGTTTTTGACTTCATATACTTCTGGAGAACAAAGGTATATAACTTGTTCATTATGCTTCTAAGGTTAAGTGATAGTTAATGAAGTGAGTTACACCTCAATTTCAAGCATCATTAAGTACCCTCATCTATCTAGACAAATTATTGCCAACAAAAGCTACATACACAGCTGATGCTAGTGACACGTGAGATAGATGGCAGTCCCTGGAGTCTAGGCCCTTGTGCAGTACAAATCATCTTTGGCAACGTTCGCAATTTCATACCATACCAGATTATCGAGATCAGCTCGGTATGGTACGATACGAGTATACCGAGCGGCACGTTCTGGTGTACCGCTTGGTGTGTGTGTGTGTATATATATATATATATATATATATATATATATATATATATATATATATATATATATATATATATATATAAGTTAAAAAAAACTGAGGTTTTTTTTGCCCGTGTGGGGAGAAGAAACCGAGGTTTCCTTCTCCCCGCGCAAAAAAGGACGACGAGGCAACGTTGCCTCGTTTCTTCTGCCTGCGTGGGGAGAAGAAACGTAGCCTCGACGATGCTCGGTTTCCTTCTCCCCATGCAAAAAAGGGCGACAAGGCAACATCGCCTCGACGACACTCGATTTCTTCTCCCTGCGACGTCGCCAAGGCTTCTTCTCCCCACGTGGATGAGGAGAAGTCGCCGACGACGCCGAGGCCTCGTCGCCTCAAACGAGGAGGAGGCGACATCTCATCTACGACGTCCAGCGAGGGAGGGCGGCGACGAATCGAGATCATCAAGGGTGTGAGGCCCGGATCTCCAAGTTCTCCCTTTTCTTCTCTCTTTTCTTTCTTCTCCCTCGGCTAATACCAGCCAGTAGTGGGCAACGACGGTCGAAATCGACCGTCATCGATCGATTTTGGGTGGTAACGGGGCGAAAACATCCCTAATCAACAGTACCGCCCGGTAGCGAGCGGTCCATGTATAAGTTTGTTGGCGGACCAGTACGTACCGCCTGGTATAAGCAGTATTATTCAAAATTAAAATCCTTGATCTTTGGTATATTCAATTAATTATCCCACAAACTAAGGTTCACAATTTCGTACTGTACCAAGTATCGAACTTAGCTCGGTATGGTACGGTACGAGCATACCACTGGGCGTGTATATATATATAATAATAATAATAAAGTTAAAAAATAAAAAAGGGCGATGTCATCTCGATGGTGTCACCTCGTTTCTTCTCCCCGCGCGAATGAGAAGTCGTCGACGATGCTGAGGCCTCGTCGCCTCAGACGAGGAGGCGACATCTCATTTGCGGCGTCCGGCGAGGGAGGGCAGCGACGGATCGGGATCGTCGAGGGAGAGCGACGTCGGATCTCCAGGTTTTCCCTTTTCTTCTCCCTCTTCTTCACCCTCTTCCTCCTCCCTCTGCTAATACTGCCCGGTAGCCGACGACGATCGAAATCGACCGTTACCGATCGATTTCAAGCGGTAACGGGACCAAATTAGCCACAATCAACGGTACCGCCCGATAGCGGGCGGTTCGAGTACTAGTCTGTTGGCGAACCAGACGGTATCATTCAAAATTAAAATACTTACTACAAACTACACATTACTTACCTCAGTGAGCTCACTAACTGATATACAATCAACGAACTATTCTTATTCGATTCGCCTCATCTAACTAGGGTATCTATAGATCTCCTATTGATTTGTTCATATCATCTTAAATAATTTCATTGTATTCTATTATAGCTACACCTAATTGTTTATAAACATAAAAATTCATAATCCTATCTTTTCTACGAACTCCAAATATTCGTCTTAACATCCTCATCTCAACAACAGCAATTAGAACCTTGGACTATATTTCAAATATTAACTGACTCAACTCTAGACCAATTCCACTTACATCTTAAGCTATGCCAATAAGCTTCCACAACGCAGTCCTTGATGCATTCTGTGTAATATTATCCATTTTCCCTCAGCCTACATTTTATTTTGATGATCTCATATAAAAGACTGATTTCACTTCCTGTTGGTTGAAATTTTCATAAATTGCACCAGCTCTCTTTGATTTCAGTTGCAGATATGTTGTTTCATCATTCTGCGAAGCAGACCTAAGAATCTTTGGCTGACCTATGAACCTTTGATCAAGATTAAACAAATCTTAGGACCATTGCTTTGATAGAGGTTAAATGATTAAATTCAACAAAATGCTCTTACACAAGGTGGCTACACAATCGCAAGGATATAGCCATTTGAATGTATAGTTCACCTTCTAATCATCTCCAGTTCCTGTTACCAGATATAACAGTTGATCCAAAGACACTTGCGAACAAACTGAACTTATACATCAGTCTATGAGACCTCATAAAAACACCACAACTTAGTGAAGAAATATAGTAGAAGAAACATAGACAGAGCAAGTATAATTGCGAAGAAAGAATGATGGCAATCATTTCACCAAGCTTTCTCAAATTAAACCTATAATATTATCCAACTTATAACATAAATAAGTTGCATAGCTCATAAATAAATAATTTCTAATCCTAATTTAACTAAAATTATATTTGTGGAGAAACCATAAAGGAAACTCATATTGACTATTTATATATATCCTAAAGACAAAGGCATACAATCATTTTCTTAAGTAGTCATTTTAGAAATCCAAAGGGTAAAGTGAAGCGAAATAAATATTTAAAGGATAGAAGTTGTCATTTATATTCAAAACAGATGAAGCATTAATAGCCACCACTAGTTTCATTCTATTTAGAACCTAATTAAATTCTAGGCCCCTTCAATGTAGCTCTCATGACTCTTTAATGAAGAAAGTAAAACTGAATATATGTACCTGATCAAAGAAAGAAGTTATTCTAGAATTTAGAAGTCAATACTCTATCAAATCACAGCACAATGCGAAATGTGCAATAAATAATTAGTTATCTAATGTTCACTGTACTAGCTTTAGGTAAGTAGAAGTAAAATAGAGTTTGTGAATAATTAGACCTCAAAGAGCTGCAGAAGATATCCAGAATGCATGAAAAGGCTCAGCATCTAAGTCTCACCAGTTTCTAATTGCAATCTTACAAAAAGAGTACACAATGTTTGATCATAAATCTGTGATGTTGACTAAAATAATGTTCTCAGGTAACAAGCTTCTCTAGCTCTAGACTCTTCCTCAATTTAGGAGACACTTTGATTGTTCCTTCTGGTTGCATGAGCAATAAACCACAACCAATAAATTAAATTCCCATCTGTCAACTGGACTATTAAGTTATTCAGCAAGTTTTTATCTTGTCTTTGCTTGCATTGGAATTCCAACAACTTTAGCAAGTTGCCATTAGATTGACATTAGAATATTAAATCACAGATTTACCAATAGCCTTTCAGATTTCAAGTTATGATCTATTCTGAATCCATATTTTGAAAATGTCAAGGACAAAATTGTTAACATATGGAGGATCCATGATTGAAATATGCTCAAATACTATAAAAAAGAAACCAGAAATTTGACTTTATGGGGATGCTAAATCTTACTGGAGATAGCCAGATTTTTTAAGTTGGTTATTCTTGACTAGATATTTGACCCAACAATTATCTGAAAACTACACCATTCATATGCTAAGAAGACTTTAAGGATCACAAAAGACCAGTACCACAAAATTAAGACATAAAAATATGCTCAACAAACATATGAATCTAAAAAGTTCAAATATGTGTCAACTTACTCTACCAAAATTATTTATATGAGCATAATTTAAATAAAATCTATCCTTGGACTGCATCAGTAGGACATGATGTCAATTGAAACAAGAACAAATTTCTGATTATCAGGGTGAAAGAGAAAACATATAGTCATAAATCTATGGGATGCACCAGCAGAAAATGATCACAACCAACATAAGAACATGTTCCTCATAACCCAGGGTGAAACAGGACAAGTATAACTGCAAATTTTAACAAAATTTCACTAGATAAACCTCATCTGTAATGGAACAAATGGAGAATAAATAGGTAGAGAGATAAAACTCATTTGCAAAAAAGAACATATGAAGAATGAAAACTTAAGAGATGTTGAGCAAATAATCTAAAGGAAGGCCAGAAGACCAAAATCTTTAGTGAAAACATGCTCAAAGAAACCAATTAAATTCCAAGTTGAAGAGACTGATATAGCTAAGGTAAATGCACAAGTTTCAGCAAGGTATGCAAGGTCCAACAATGATGACAACCAATGGCACAGATATAACACCCTAGACATAAGAATGACTCTCTTTATAACGAGCAACGTCAAATGCTCTAAACAAGCATCTTGCAGCTTTACTATCATTGAGTACATATTGCACATATGTACTCAAATTTTTCTTTATTTATACCAATATAACATATGACATGTCATAAGCATATTTACTTGCAAGGAATAGGCTTCCTGGTGCTTGGCATGTCATAAGAATGCCCAAGTTTGGCTCTATTGGTTGGAACAAGAAGAATGACATGTTGTCCAAGTCTTAATATTTGTGGCACCATATCGCCTAACCACAGAATTAGCCGTTGATACAGATGGTTTTTCATTAGTTTTAAGTCCAGGACACGTATCAAAATTATAAGCAATAGAGATTCAGAAACATAGCACTCACAGGACAACAGGTACAACAGTCAAAAATTTCCTGTTCCGTGTTAGTTGCTTCCCATTATCCATCTGCTCCCACCAGGTCAAGTTATTGTAGATGCCCTGGTCTTCAGCAAAGGGAGTCCCCTTTTTCCAATGAAAGAAGTAATAGGTAATCTGAAAAACAATCCAGACAAAATGATATCAGGATAGGCAAAATGTCAGAGAGGTAATCCTGCACAACCAACTTAAACATGCAAATTTCAGAGAGAAGTAAACCAAGAAACACAATAGAATGCACTACTTCAAACAGAAATGACAAACATCTAAAGTAATCAGTCAATCCTGGTTGTAAAGAGAAATAAATTGATAAGAGAGTCAATGTAACTTCGACTTATCAGGTTCTTCATTATTCACCAAAACAACAAGCAAGAAACATCCTAGCTTCAGAAGGTTGAGCTGCTCTAAAAGGCCCATAGCTAATGACCCTTCTCAGGAGAATTACCCAAATTTGGTCAATATGCAATCTGACACATTCAAACAGACTTTCCAATTCTACCAGATTATGGGATGATGCTTGACACACACAAAAGCAAATGCTCAGACTCCGAAGCACAACTGTTGTTAGATGGAATTGACCATGTTGAATCACATGAGAATATCAAGATTCATGTTCTACCGCCTCAGAAATGAACCACTTCAATGCATAGCAGAATTACACTAATCAAGCAACGGGGAGGAAAGTCAAAATCTGGATACCGATACTGATAATATTGATCAAGCAGAAGCAGAAGCAGAAGCAGAAGCAGAAGCAGAAGAGGTGGCTTTGATACGTTATTCGCAACAACCAGATTTTAATCGGGGTATAATCCAAGGCCCATTGAGGATTATCAATGGCCATTGCATTAGGAACAAAAACCTTAAGCCCACTAGTCCCCCAATGCATCAGAGCAAATTTCCAATAACAAACTGATTCAGTGAAGTTACTCATCAAAGGCAAAGAGAAGTGCCAAAGTTACTTTTGATGGTAACATTTGCAGTTGTCCACATGCCTCCTTCAATACCTACTACCTCATCGACCATCATCTCAAGGCAGATTCGATCCTATATTATAACTCAACTGCTGCAAAAACTTTCTAGATGGCAAAGAAATATGCCTATGGAAAAGCCAGCATAAACAATAAGTCATTACCGAGCTTGCCTCAGGTCAGCATAACCTAAAGGAGAAACTTTTCAGCAAAAAAGACCACACACATCAACTAATACAGTTGAAACGCAAGCGTTCAGTGTGGCATTGCAGATTCCAAGCGCAAAACCCACAAAAAGAATGAAAAAAAAAAAAATCAAAGCCATTGAAATCTTCCGACCAATTCTACATTCACCAACAAAAATCCAACTTTCGGAAACTAAAACAATCAGAATCCAAAACCTTAGCTTTTTAATCAAAACTCGAAATGGGATCTTCGACATTCATCAAGGAGAAAAAAACGAAGAAGAAAATAAACATCTGACAAAATCAAGTTCACAAAAAAGGGGAAAGATGAAATCTTTGGGGCGAGGAAGGGAAAAAAAA
Source organism: Musa acuminata AAA Group (assembly GCF_036884655.1). Lineage (NCBI taxonomy): Eukaryota > Viridiplantae > Streptophyta > Magnoliopsida > Zingiberales > Musaceae > Musa > Musa acuminata. The sequence goes on from NC_088328.1 coordinate 20,261,311, forward strand.
AGAGGCCGGATACCGCGAAGTGGAAGAGGTTGACGACGGTCCAGGCCATGCCGGGGGTGCAGCGGAAGACGGAGAGCACGAGGAGCCAGGAGAAGAAAAGGATGAGTATGTAGGTGCTCCAGACGCCGGGGTACATGAACCACTCCGTGTTCTTGTTCAGATCCGGTGGAGGCACCGTCTGCACGTAGAGCTTCGCCATCGTCCTCGCCGAGTGTGTTCCCCTTTCGAACTCTGCCTTCGAGTCCAAGGCAAAGGCAAAGGCAAAGCGAGAAGCGCGAGCGACGGAGAAGGGAAGTCGAGTTAGGATTAATATAGATCAATAGGAGAATGGCTTTTGGTCAAGGCGTTGTAATTGGACTTTTGGGTCGGTTGATTTCGTTCTTCTCCGTCGGCGTCCAGAAAAGAACACATCTAGCAGAGGAGATTAGACGGCAAAGGTTGGATCTTCGCCCCCTTCTTGTCATTAAGGTTACTACTAATTACTGTAAATTAATTTACATATCTACCCTTGAAAAGTTCAAAATATACCGAATTTATTCCTATACAAATTAATGCAATACTGCTCACAAAATTCATATTACCCTTTGACTATTTGTGGATGAAACATTGAATACTACGCTATAGGAATAATTTTCAAGGCTTTTGCAAGGATTAAATTTGAAGGCTTAGGTTGTATGACCAGTAATGTGATGACAATTCAAAGGCTTGAGCAATGAATGAGATGTGTACCATGTAGCTACTAAATTTGGTGTAACACAACAATAAATCAATATGCATTAACTATATAAAATCTACTGTCTTTGTTGAGACATCTCTTAGAGTCCGTATAGTAATGTCTTTTTGTATACGGTTTAATGTACTGTTTACAGAAGAAATTAATTTAAAAATCTACTTGAAATCGACTACATTGACTCTTTATTTTATTTGTTGATATTTATGAAATCTTTGACTATGCCTTTTTATGACTTTTGTAATTAAAAGACCCACTCGTTTCTTAGAGATTACTTTCACATTTCTAGGATTAGAAAACATCAGATCAAATATATTAGAGTTGGTTTATAAGTTAATCTCATATGTTAATGTCTTAACCAATTTACTCATCTAAAATATATATATATATATACATATATATATAATATTCACTAACTTAATTTATTAGGATTCTCAACACTAATTAAAATTTGATTTAATATTCGAACACTGTCTAGGATTAATCTTGCATTATTATTCTGTTGGATACTAATTTTCTAAGTACACATCATTCCACACAGAGGAGGAAGCCTTTATAGCAGGTAAACAATCATAATCATCAAACTATAAACTTGATGTCACTTCATAATTATTAAACAATAAAAGCTGTTGGTTTCCATTAACACGGTTGATTTGATGTGTTAAATTGACATGGGAATCCCTAGCTTATTAATAGATAAAGGCAATGAAGCCAGAGTACTACTAACCTTGCAGATGCACAGATGCATTATTGACAAAACTCTATATGGACTGCTTTGAATACTCTCACATCTAAGAATGTAATATTTATTCAACATTATATTTCAGGATGGGACAGTATAAAAATGATGTGGAATGAGCATTTTAGAAGAATTTCATGTTTATGCAGCAAATGAAAAACATGTACTGTAGAGTAATGCAGAGTTTTGGCTTTCAAATCTGGTTTTGATCCATAATATAGTGTGAGCATGTCCATAATATAGAGAGAATATGTTCATAATGAATATGATCCATGTAAGAATTTAAGTAATAGAAAAGAAGAAGTGCAAGAGTAGCTCCCTGTTCTGCCTCAAACTTATCATAATTCAATATCTATCTAAATTTAAATTTTAAATACAAACTTATCTTACCAAAATCAAATCAGAATTATCTCTGACAGTTTTACAGTGTGAGATGGTAAAGGTAGACTGAGTAACCTAACCAAGTTTTAATTACAATAGTGAAGAAAAAAAGATATGCATTTATTTGAGTTCACCTAAGGTGCTGATGCTGATCCACCTGGGTTTTAGGTAATTGTGTTTGTGAAGGGAATAATGCATGACAACATCAGAAACCCTAATGCTGGATTGTAGTTTACAGTCCACAAGAAAGAGCACAAGAGTTGAGTGTTTGGTTGGCCAGCAGCTGCTTTCTTCATTAAATGCAGTTCACAAGTCAAATATTCCTTCATAATTGTTGTGCTTCAGCTTGTTAATATGATTAGGATATTAATTTTTTGGGTTAAACAATGGAAAACTCCACCAGTTACATGGGAGATCATTAACCTATTAGCTGCCTCTTCCAGCAGCTTTATGTAATATAATGGGGTAATTTTTACCTATTTGTACTATTAGAGCAGTACATATGGGCACAGATATCCAGCATCGTGCAATCAAATTGTGCAAGTGAAAAGCTCCACATTCGCGCCAGTTGAACAAGGGAAGGTGTTCAAAATTCAAAGTCAACCGTTTTAGAACCATGCATGAATGCAAGTCAGTCAGTACCCTTCTTGTGTTCCCTCTCACGCTCCATATTATAATGCCATTTAGAAGTGGACATGAAGGAAGGTATACTCTTCAGCATCCTGACTTCAGTTCTATCTTCTAAAGAAGACTCTGTTCAACACTACCACAGATCCATAAAAATGCAGCACCGTACATAATATTATTACTTGATTACCTATAGTTTTGACTTCGAGGTTATTTATGCTAGCTTGCATTATGTCAGATGGAAGATGAACATACAGAAGAAGAGTTCTCGTGTTGACCTGGAACCGGGTGAGTGACGCCTTGTGGCCGTGCCAAGTGCGCAACGCTGCGTCGACTCTTTCTGGGAAGTCAACCAAGCTGCAGTTGACGAAATAATCTGTAGACCATTAAAAGTTTTAATATGATGCCAAGTACGTCCCAGATAAGAATGTCTAGCTGAAGTTTTCTTCTTTCCTTTTTTTCGGTCAATCGAAAATATACGTATATTGTATTGCCATCACACGAAATAACTGTTGATAGTTCTTTCCAGTTGACTTGATTGTACCCACATGATCCTTGTGCGTGTGAAAACTGAAGTGGAGCATCGCATGGAAGGAGTCAAACGCATCATACCTTGTAAGACATGCGTGGATTGTGGCTCTAGTCAACGGTCCGCTCGTCGGAAAAGTCTTCTCCGGCTTGCTGAATGAGTTACAACTCGGAAGCAGACCTTGACTCGATCCTTAACGCCCATTGCAAGGGAAGAGGATGGTGGTCAAAGTCTGCAGGCTTCCATGACCATGGGTAGCACCCATCTCGAATCTTCTCCTTTCTCCTCCTCCGAGTTGCTCGTCTTCCAACAAATATGTCAAGTGTCTCCAACACCTGCTATCACATACTCACAAGTTTCTTCAAGGGTAAGTTACTTCATGTCCAAAGCTCAAGCTGTACACAAGTTCTTAGTGGAACTCGAAAGATGAACCAACGAATGAAATTTAGGAAACAGTAGTTGGAGTTGGCAGAGAGGTCGAGCAAGATGCATCAAGAGAAAGAAGGGGACATTTGGTCACCAACATCAAACAACTCCACGGGTGTAGCAGAAGGTTGAGAGGGAAGTCCCCAAGTAGATTTGTATTTGACTGTAAGTCGAGAAAACCACAATGACTCTACAACATAGCTTTGCCAAGCAATAAAGCTAATGAGAACTTGACAAGTGGACATTTATGGTAGATTTCTTTTGTTTATGATATCAACTTAAACGCAGTAGGAATCCAATATGTTATCACCTTCAGTGTGTAGGTATCAAAAAATAAAATCGAGGAAAATTGAGGAACAGAGAACAAGCATGCAAGTTTACAAGGGCTGGTCTCCTTGGGATGCTTAGAAGGTGCCTTTTAGTTATATTTGATGATACACCCAGATAACTTTAACATAAGAGATACTTCAATTACTTACTTTGGTTCATGGTACAGAGCTCTCATCTTACAGAAAGGTATCATAAAACAAGCAATGGGGGGGGGGGGGGGGGGGGGGAGATATTAAGTATACTATGAACACACAGGATGGATATGTAAGGGAAATGTATGAAGAAAATGTGAAATGGTTTAATCAAGCATTATAATGGATTCAGCCTAAAGAAAAATGCGAAAATGTGAAAATCTACTGATTGTCTTCTGCTTATGCTTTTTATAAGATGTTAGTCCTAAAAAAATGTCATTGCTAAAGGATTACCTGTATAACAATCATATATTATTGATTGGGCTGAGAGTGCATGTATAGTATTTCAATGCTGCATAACACTTTATTATGAATGAAGCATCACAAACATAAAGTTAGATACAATGGTATGTCAAAATTGTATGCTAGTCTCCAAAATACTAAATGGTGCCATTTCTGCAAGAACTTAATTGTCAGATAGATTGATCAAAATCCAGATGTAGCTTTTGTTCATGTTTCTTCACCAAGTGAGATCATTTTACCAGAACAAGTTTACTGCCACAAGAGAACATTTGTCTTTGTTACAGTGACAAAAGAACCAGTACAAGGGAGTCTTAACATGACTCACTGAGATTTCTTTGTAAATGTGCTTTGATGGATCATTTTTGCCATACAATTTGCAATGTGACTCAACTCAAAAGATGTTTCTATTTCTCTAATAGAAACCCATAATGCTATAGTTGAGAGAGTGAAAATTAGGAAAGGTAATAAAATGTTCAAGCTGGTTAAAGAAGAAACATAAGCCACTGACTGAACAACATTCTTGAAACAAGCCAACTGATACTCATGATCTTAACTTTCTGCTCTGAAATATTTTTATGAGTTTCCTATATTTCATGAAAGAGATACAGAATCTGTGCTTGATGAGAATTCACTAAAAAAAATAATGTTTGAACTAATAAGCCAATGAGTTTGATAATCTTACAACTGATCTCCTAGGTAGCATATCAATTAGTGTAATCCTTGTTCCAGGTGTCTAAACCTTTAAAAGAACTCATTATTTCTTAGTCATGATGCCATGTGCTATCTTCAAGCATTTACAGATCAGAAGCAAGTTATCTGAGATTAAAGGATAACTTAATTCACATGATCCATACCTTTCATAAGTCAAGGGTCCTCAAAGGTAATGAAATCTATTACTTGTTAGTCCTGTGGTGGCATTAATGCTTCAATTTTCTACTATCTAAAACATTTCTGCACTATTTCTATATCTAGTTTTCTGTTAAAAAAAATACAATTAAAAATTTTGATGCAGATTTTTTTCCCACTTTTGCTTTTCAATGTAGTTGCATTTATTTCTGAAATTTCCCCAAGTAGAATTGTTTCATGTCCATTTTTTTTCAAGCAATATTCCATCATTTTGAACCTCTTCACCAACCAATGATCTTTGCTCAATAGTCATGTGAAAACAGGATATCTGATTTCCAAAAAACTTATGGTCACCAAACATGTTAAAACAATAGGTTAATACAAACAAATACAACATTTTCCACTTATCACGTCCGAAAGGACCAAAAACTAGGTTTGCGAGGATCCAGAGAATTAGATACATCATTCCATTATTTATAAGATAACTCTTAAGAGAAAATGTCAAGGTATACTTTAGTAAAACTTGTCAAACATCAAACGAAAGCCAGAACAGAATGATCATATAGCCATGCCAAACAAAATGTTCCAAGAAATATACAACCAGAACAGAAAACTAAATTGAAACTTGTATAACCCAAATTGAACATGGCTAATCAAATAGCAAAACATGCGAGCTTGGTGAAGCATGCATGGCTTGGCTACTTCTCATAGACCAATTTTCCAAATATGAAATGTGATTTCTACGCGTTTCCAGCCAAAACCATGAGTAAGCCACTGGAGTGGCTGCTAGGAAATGGATTAGTGAGCACCGTATTGCATTCTTGTCTTTCCATTTGCCTGTCTTACCCACTGGCAAGGCAACAAAACAGCTAGATAAGTAATGCCCTTTTCAGAAAAAGATGAAGCAAAAATGCCTAGGAGTTCCATGAATAGCCTATCTTATCCTGTTTCTGGCTAAGACATTTTTATGAAAAATAAGTTCTCTATCTTTTGATAGATGATCAGGCAAAGCCCTTAATCCAACATAGATGGCAAACAGTCTTCACTTAAGAAAATGTGAGAAGAGCATGCTAAATGTAGGTGAGACAAGCAAATTAATTGTTAAAACTTGTATAGGCTAATGAAGAAAACATGGTCTAGTCAAATAGATTTTGTAAGCATGTCTCCCATGCTAATGAAGCAACATAACAAAACTAGCTCTTCCATAAACATTATATAAGCAAGTCATAGTATCTTATGAAGAATAAATGAATATATGAGATACTATTACGATATAACATAGATGTGACGGAAGGGCGAATTTGGGGAGAAAAGATACAATATGGATGTAGAAGAAAGAATTAAATATAATTTGTATTAAAGCAATATTTATTTTAAAAATTAAAATATAAATCCACAGATCATGATAAAGGATAAAGAGTAAACAATGAGTTCTGCCAAGCTATTCATCAAGCAGTCACTTAAAATAACATGATGCTAAAGAATATAGAGGTGACAAGAACTTATAGTTACGATGAAACCATTATGTACAACTTCATTAATGTGCTTAACAACAAACAACATCAAAGGACTAATTTGCAACAAAAACATGGTTCTCATGAGAGTATACATGAAGTATTTCCCAAGTATCTAGGCCATCTATCTTTTTAAAAAGCACCACAAAATCAGATACTTGAATGAAGTATAACAACCATCCAAGGAATATGAGTATTTATGATTCGACATTATCAAGGATGGACACGGAAAATTTTATCAAGTATTAGCGTGTCATGGATAATGAACCAATGAGAAACATTATGATATATACTGTGTTTAACATATCTTCCAGGTTTTATTCACTATTTAAGATCAGTTGTTTCAGTAAATGAAGATAGGACAATCACATCTATAGTGACAAGTTTAATAATTTAAAACTCATCTCTAAAGGAAACAAAGAAGGCAGTGTTGGGGCCAGCCTAATTCTATGGTGGTAATACTGATCGAATGAATAACGAAGTTTGCTTCTGGGCTACTTTTATCACACAGTTTTACACAAGCATAAAACTAAAAATATAACTCTCCCAGATAGTTTTGTCTATTATTCAATGCACATTCATGGTTGCATGACCAATATTGACAAATGTGCATTATTCACAAAGATACCAACAATAGCCAGTAAACAACCTTCACAAGCAACAAAGAAAGCAAGAATGAATGATTAGCAGGGACAGAGTTTACAAATATGTACAAAGACAAACTGTGTGGAGGATCTATCTGGTACAGATGACCGTGCCAGAGGAACAGAAGATCCATACCCGATGTAGCTACCAATTCTCCTTGACGATCTTTATTTTCTCAAAGACAAATTTCCCTTCCTTGTACCTTTGTGTCTCCTCGTAAGCTCTTTCGTACTTCCAGCCCAAGACCTCCCCGCAGTCGTGGCAATATACATCAGCAACCGTGTGGATTCCTGTCATGAGCAGCCGATCTTGCTTCGGCCCCATGACTATGTTCCTCCCATGAGAAAACAGAAAGGCACGACCATGTCTCCCCTAAGTCAATTGTCAAGAAATTACCAGATATGAACACTATCTTCCACTAACACTTAGGGTCTCAACATAACGGAAGACATATATGATACCGAAACAAGAAGATTACTCTGCAATATGTTCTAAAACATGAGCAAATTGATCATGTAATTCTCAAGCGAAGTTGTCATAAAAGAAAGAAGAGAGACGCAGATACAGTGCAGGATTTACATGAAATGCTTTTGATATGATATCATCGTGAAGGCAGACATGGTTGCCACAATTGCTGCAGCTGTAAACTCGAGGCCCAACCGATCCTTCCATCGCAAAGGCAGCCCAGCCGTTCCTCCTGGCTCTACCGACAGGACAAAGGAGCTTCAATTCAAAACCCAATCATGCATCAACACAACAAACACCAACCCCAAATTTTCAATCAGACAACCCACTCAAAAGAATTCGAAGTACCGAAGACTCACTCAGGTGATCGAGACCGCCCTTCTTCTGCCAAGGATGGATTTGATCGCGGCAGCTCGGATGCCTGCCCAGAGCAAAACCGCGGGCGAGAAGTGACATGGTTAGGTGGAGTAGAGTAAACTAGCCAATAGAGAAAATTACATGCGATAGAATTCGGGGAAGAAGGTTACTCGAGCAAGAAAGAGGGGAAACAATGGTTGGGATGAACGCGATGGAAAGGGCAAACTATGTCGGGTCGAAAGATTAAATAAGGAGGGCATCAAGAACTGGAGTGAAGAGAGGGCTTGAAGAATCGGACGACGGGCAGCAGAAGAAGGCGACAAATTCGTGCAATCAATCAAGATTATGTTGCATAAATTATGTGAGACCGCCGATGTCGTAACGATCAAGTAGACCCTCACATATATTTAAACTTTGAAACGAGGAAGAACGTTCATCTGCAATAGGATGTTGTCATGACACACATCCTCGTCCAAGTTCAAATTGAAGTTTTTGTTCCCGTATTTGCGTGTGTTACTCTGTTAATATAGTTCGAACCCTGGATGAAAAAGATATACAGTTATATTAAGTCATTAACAATCAACATAAAATTATTTTATATCTTACGAATATAGATCATAATTAATTTCAATATAAAGTTAGATCGAAAATTATCACCCATTATATCTGGAAATGACGTGAAATATTTTCATCACCTAGATATCCCAAACCATAAATGGATCATTATATTGACACCCGGATATGGTGCTAAGTAAGGATTCTCTTTCTTTTAGATCAATGAGAATAAATAAATTAGATCAAGAATAAATAATTAAGTCATTAACTTAGAATAAGAAATACTTTCATATTAGAATTGGTATACACTATGATCAAATAAATATCTTTTGTTTATAAGAGACTAAGCACGTACAAAAATATATAACACAGAGATAATGTAGAAATTATTGTTGATAAGGATATTAAGAACAATGTTATAGATTTAAAAAGATTTGAAGATAAAATTATAATTCTAAATTTATGAAAGAACAAGATGTTTTAAATATTTCAAATTGGATTAGATAATCAAGCCAAAATTTTTTTTGGAAAAGCTTGGATAATATAATTCATGTCTATAATAAAAAAACTTATACTTAAAAAAAGATTTACATGATTATGTGGGAAAAAGGTATGATAAAAGTGAGAAATAAAGATGATTACATGATTTTAGATCTTGTAACTTTGTATTATATTATAATTATAAATACTCACTTTAAGAAAAAAAATGAATGTTTAACTACTTATAACAATGGTAACAATTATAGTTAAATACATTTTTTTTACTAGAAAGACATATAAAATTATTTATAAGAATTATAAAATTATATCTGACGAAAGTTCGATGAATCAACATAGTTTGATAGTATTAGATATTTACTATAAAAAACATGAGAAGAAAAAAAAATAAATTTACTACGATCAAATGATTAAATTTTAAATATAATAATATAAATATTCTTAAAAATAAGATGAAAAGAAAGACAACTTAAAACTTAGATGAGGATAATATTAATATTATTTGGACTAGCATAATTAATAAGATTAGAACTTTAACATAGGAGATATTTAATAAAACTAAAGGTAGAGTTGTAACCTTAAGAAAGAGTTGGTGGTGGTATGAAGAAATTTAAAAAATAATTTTTACTAAAATATCATGTTTTAAAGATTAGTAAATTATAAAAATAAAAAATTTAAAAGTTGTAAAGAATCTAAAAAAGAGTCTTAAAAAAGTGATTAGTATGATAATGTATAAATCTTATTATAATTTTTATAAAAATTAGGTAATAAGGATGATAAAAAAGATATATATTGAATTGCCAAGAGTATAAAAATAAAAGGATTTAGAGAATATTAGATACAATGAAGATCAAAGAATACTTGTTAATAAGAAAGATTAAAAAATTATTTTTATAAATTATTTAATAAATATTTCATACAACACTTAGATTTAATGATAAATAATAGTAATAGATTTAATAGTCATACATTTATTCATAAAATGAAAGCTAATGAAGTAAAGGACACATTAACAAAAATAATAATAGTTAAAAGTGTGGGGTCTTAAGGTATTCCTATTCAGGTTTAGGAAAGTATGAGAATTTATTTAATAAATTTTTACATTAAATATTTTTATATTGAAAGCTTATTGCTATAACCTAATTGTGAATCTTAGAATTTGAATGTGAGTTGCAAAAATTCATGTTTGTCTATATGCACATGTATGCTTTTATTATTTCCTGTGTGCATCCTATACACACTAACTTTTTTGCTCACAATATTTTTTTTTTGTACTTTGGTATTTGTAAACTAATATGAATATTTACCAAAAATGGGAAAAAGAGTTATTAGTAAAGTATGTGATATTTTTGTCAGCCCAAATGATTTTATTCAAATATGGGTCAATGAAACTTAGAAACGTGAGAGATTAATATTAATAATCATAATATTAATAATAATCTAGAAATGGATGAATCATGCTATGTTATAATTTCACTTCATCCTCTATGTTTCTTTGACTTGCATATATTCCTATGTGGTTTTTGGATATGAATAAAATAAAGGAAATGTCAAATGTGATACTTGAGCTTATATTTCATATTTATTTTTGATATACTCTTAAATGCTATGTACTTCTTTGATATGCTTCTAAATACTTTGTAACTTATTGATATGCTTCTAAAGTCTCTTTGCTTTATTGTTACGAAGGAATTAACATTAGTATCAACTCTATTCTTAAGCTAATTACTTTTACCTTGATATTGAGTAATTTATATGCTGTTTGTTGCTCCTGTGTTACGTATGCTTCTAATGAAATGAGATATATGATTCTTATATATAATGAAATATCATCTATGATTCTTATATTCATGCATCACACTTTGATTTTAAAGCCACATAATCTATTATCCCTTCACCATATATATCTTAGTCACTTTGCTCAACTTTATAGTCCACCCTATTGTTATATAAAATTTTTAACTTAACTTATCACTCACTGTAATATTTGTTAGGATCGGGTCGGCACTAAGAGGGGGGATGAATTAGTACAGCGGAAAAATTACGTCTTCAAAAACTTTCGTACGATAAAATCTGTTTACGTTGAAAACTATTTCGAAAACTTAACTTAAAAGCATATGGAAGTGTAGTGACTAAGTAGTTTGTAGTATGTAAATGGCAACAATAGAAATGCAAACTATATTTTAGAGTGGTTTGGTCAACGTGACCTACATCCACTTTCAGCTTCCTTCTTCAACGAGGTCATTGGCGTCCACTAGAGGCCTTCCTTCAATATGCGAAGGCCAATCACTTTTTACACCCCTCTTCTTCTTTTACCGGGTTTAGGAGATAACTCTTACAAACACTCACTTACTCCTTTCTCTCAAACAAGTCTAACACTTAGAAGAGGGAGAGGAGATCACATAAGATTTTAGCAGCGTTTCTTTCTTTTTAAACTCTCTGTGCTTGTGTGCTTTAACCAGGGATGAGAGGGGTATTTATAGGCTTCAAGTTGATTCAAACTTGGAGCCTAAAACTTTCCCATCCCAGGTTTCCCGGGCATGGACGGTACCATCGCCCAGGTCTACCGATACCATCACCTAGGGGGCAGTGCTGGGCGGTACCACCGCCTAGCACCCTGCTAGGGGCAGTATAATCGCCCAGACTGGCGATACCACCACTTGGACGTAGTCTCGAAGATTGTGCCATGATGGTGAGACTTCTTGGGGCACTGTTTGGGCCTCTTATTGGGCCCAACATAGTCCTTACATGGGCCTAGCTGACCCCTAATTGGGTTGGCCCAAATCCAAACCCAATTATGTGCTAACTACGATTCCAAAGATATTTGCTAAGCTAAACAAGTCCCTATGTCTTGGTTTTTTCTAGCGATCTTCTGGCGAACTTCCGACGAACTCTCACCAATGTTTCAGCGGACTCTCGGCAAGCTCCTGGACTTCACGACGATCTTCTTGGCGAGTTTCGATGAGCTTCTCTGGCAAGCTCCGAGACTTCTCGGTTGGTTCCGACAGAACTTCCGACGAACGTCCGGACTTCCGACGAACTCTCAAACTCCCAACAAAATCGCGTCATTGACTTCGGGACTTCATTTTGCTTCATGCCTTGCTATCGTAGTTAATCTTGCACATGTAAAACACACTTCGATCTAGATAATTAATACTAAGCATTAATCATGTTGTCTGGCATGTCATTGTCTCTCAACGCTTCGACCAATTCTTTGACACATCGTCCTCTCCTGCGGCCTATTGCCCAATCGACTAGTTAACTCCATAACTCCGATATCCTTGACGCAATATCGGCTCTTCTTGACCCGATGCCCAAATCCACGACCCAAAGCCTTCTGTCGATACGTTGACCGATCCACTGGCTCGACATCCAATCTTTTGACATGTTTTCCTTCGGCACAACATGATTCTTCCTGCTTTAATTGTCTCATCCTGATCGAAGCATCTAACGTCACTAAAAATGCAGATCAAATCATAAACAATTATCAATTGGTTTCATCATCAAAATACGAGATTCAACAATCTCTCCCTTTTTTATGATGACAACTAATTGATGACGGAGTTAACCTTAACTCTCGGAGTTTAACCAAACTCCCCCTATCAATATGCCATATTGATAGAACTCTTGGATTTAAAAATCCAAATAAATATGTCATGATCAAATCATGCATAACATCAACATACTTCTCCCCTTTGTCATCAACAAAAAGGAGAAGTACCACTATCAAGTGTTAAAACATACAAGTTCAAATCATTGCATGAAAAATATAATATCAAGTTTTATCATCATACAATTTGAAGCTAGAAAATTTAGCAAGTGTTACATCATATTAGAACATGCAAGCTATCAAGTTTTAGATATGCAAGTTTTGTTGAATCTCGGATTTTGATGATGAAATCAATTGATGGGTCAATTGATCTAATCCATATTATTGAGTTAAGTGTGCAGGATTAACTACGATAGCTTGAAGACATAAAGCAAGTCTACCAGAGTCAAGTTCGATGGGTGTTCGAGAGTCCGTCGAAAGTCCGAAGAATTGTCGGAAGTACTGCCACCAACCGAGATGTAATCAGGGACTTGCCAAAGTTTTCGGAAGTCCGCCGAAGAGATCGTCGGAGGTTCGCGGAGATCACCGAGAAGGTTCGGCTACTTGCTAAAGACTCATTGAACTCGCCACAAGACTAGGAGCCTGCTAGGAGTCCGCCGGAAGAAATCTAAGGGTGTATCGGAAGTCCACCGGAAGTTCGTCGAAAAACTCGCTAGAAGGAAACTCGACGTTACTAGTTAAAAACCTGCTTAGGACTATGTCTTAATTTCATAGTTTGTATGTAATTAGGATAAGGATTAAGGGTTAATCCTATAACCTGGTTATGGGCCAATTGGGCCCCAATATAGATTGGTTTGGGCCAAATTAGGAGCCCAACCAGTGACCCGTAAGGTCGGGCAGTGGCATCGCCAGACTAGGCGGTGGCACGACCCAAAACCCGAAGGATCAGGCAGTGGTACCGTCGGACTAGGAGATGGCACCGCCCAACACCTAAAAGGTTGAGCGGTGGCATTGCTAGTAAACTGTCAATGTGACATTGATAGGCGGTGGCACCGCCAGCTCCGGGAACCCAAAGGAATTCAAAATTTGGAGCCCAAATTTAAATCCTCTTGGGGTCTATAAATACTCCTCAATTCTCAGCAGAGAAGACACCTTTTGAGAAGTTAGAAATTGAGAAAAAGCCTTAAAAAAGTCTTTAGCAAAGTCTTGTTTTTTCAATAGCTTAAGTGTTCATCTCCCTCTTTCTCTTTGAAAAATCTATAAGAGTGTGAACCACTTATAAAAATGTTGTAAGAAGGGTATTTGGTTCTTCCTCTTCAAAGTGATTTGCTAGTGGAAGTTGGGAGCCTCATCGAAGAAGGCTTCGCAAGTGGATGTAGGTCATTTGACCGAACCACTTTAAATTGTTATGTTCCTTGAATGTGTGAGTGTTTAACTTTCTGAAACATTTATTTACTTAGCAGCAAGCTTTTGGTTTTTATCTCCTTACTTTACTCGAGTTACTTTTACTAGGTCATTCTTTATCGAATCGAAATCTCTACACATTTACGAAATCATTTTCAAAATGATGAGTTTTAATCCGCTGAACTAATTCACCCCCCCCCCCCATTTAGTGTCGCTCCGATCCTAACAAGTTTTACAACATACAAGCTAGCAAATTTAAGGATGTGTAAGTTGGCATATTTGCTTTTCTTTGCGATATGCAAGATAGCATATTTTTGCATCATCTTGAGATTTTAAGCTAGCAATTTTTGGTGATGTTCAAGATAGCAATTTATTCTCTTTTGAAAAGTACGATTATTTTTGCTTCCTTTGTAAAAACACAAGCTAACAAAATATTATATTATTTTACAATATGGAAGCTAACAATTTGGGATGTTCAAAAAGCAGGTTCTTTCTTCTCTTTTGAGAAGTACAATTTTTGTTTTCTTCTTGAATTGTGCAAGCTAGCATCTTTTATCTCCCCCTTCGTCATTGTCAAAAAGAAGGGAAGACCTTTTACATCAATTTTCAAATTATGACAAAAGTAAGTATCAATCTTATTTGTGCATCATTATATTTTTAAATTAAAACATGCATAATTTTAAAACCTTACATTTCATTTTTCATGCACGATGCCGAAAAATCAATCATCATTATGAGCATATCATATATGATACTAAAACATTAAAATTTTTAAGTATTTATCAATATTTTAATCATGATACCAAACATTCATCATTTAGAGCATTCATGATACAAAACATTAAATTAACATTTATAATACATCATTTTAGTAACAAATTATAGTATTTTAAATCATGACGGTATCTAAATATCAAATTACATTGTATCCCATATTTCATGTATATTTTTATTTCATCATGTTCATTTCATCTCATTAAGAAAAATTAATTGGGTGATGAATACAAGGAGTTATATAAAAATAAATCATAAGAGATAAGATCATGTAAATACCAAAAGATATGATTCATATATTAAATCTCCTCTTAAATGAAATACCAAGAAGAATCGTAGGAGAACGATTAATGAAAAATCTTGATTCATAATAAATCTTAATTTGTAAATATCAAGGAATCAAGATCATTATTTAGATAAAAATTTATTCAAATTTAAATCATCAAAATCATTTTCAAAGTCCAAGAGATTCGTAAAATGATACAAATGGATTCAGCAAAATCAATAAAATAGAGAAAAATAATTTTCAAGAAAAAAAGTTTTCCTCTTTTTAGTTGTCTCAATTCCTATGATTTTATTTCATTTATGACAAATAAAAACATGTCTCATTTTTAAAACTGAAAGAAAAATCACTTTTATTACCATGAAAATCGATAATCCATAAATCACAAAAATCATCATGCATCGTTTCGAAAGAAAAACTCATTAAGCATGATCATTATGTATTACTTTAAATCAAACATGAATTCATTTATTTTCAAAATATTCATCATGATAGGACATACAAGCCAAAGAAATCATTAAACATAAAGCATATTTATTAATCATGGTTTCATTAAGCATAAGGCATTTTCAACCAAAATCATTTTGTTATTAAACATGTAATTTTCATGATTATTTTTAAAATTACTAGAATGATAAGCATAATTCCTAATTTTTGTATTTTCATTATTAAACATGTAATTTTCAAGAAAATTAATTCTAAACTAATAAAAAAATACATCATGAAAAGCATCATGTAATTTTGAAATAAACTAAGGGTATTTTGATTACCTCATCGTCGATGTTGTTAAGGTGTAGTTTGTCACCTCGCCTTTGTTGATTTTCTCCTCATCTTCGGAGGAGATCGATTCATCCTAATTTGTGTTCTTCTTCTTGTGTTCAAAGTAAGTAGTTACGTTCTTTTTGTTTTTTAATTTTTGTTTCATTAACTTTTTAAATTTCTTAGTGAGTTCAAGTTCATCATCACTTAAGCTTATGCTCGAGTGGTCTTCAATTGTTCTAAGTACCAAATCCTTCCTGTTCTTTGGAAGGTAGTTCTCATGTTCGTCAAGTACCACATTAGTCATTTCATATGTCATCAAATACCCAATTAGTTCTTTAAGTGGTAGGTTGTTTAGGTTTTTTTGCCTCTTATATTGCGGTTACTTTCAGATCCCAACTCTTATTAAGAGAACATAAAATTTTGTTTACAAGTTCAAAATTCGAAAAACTTCTACCAAGTGCTTTTAAACCATTGACAACATCTGTAAAACGGGTGTACATGTCAACAATGGTTTTGCTTGGTTTCATATGAAAAGTTCAAAATCATGCATCAAAAAGTTAATTTTTGAATCTTTAACTTTGCTAGTCCCTTCACGTGTGAATTCAAGAATGCATCAAATATCGAAAGTCATTTCGTAAGTAGAAACTCGATTAAACTCAGTTTTATCTAAGGTGCAAAATAAGGTATTCATAGCCTTTGCATTTAGAGAAAAAGTCTTATTCTCCAAATCATTCCATTGGTTCATTAGAAGAAAAGACCTTTGAAATCTATTTTCGACCATATTCCATAAATTTAAATCAATCGAAAGCAAAAAAACTCTCATTCGAGTTTTCTAATAAGTGTAGACTGTCCCATTAAAAAAGAGAGGACGAATGAGAGAGTGACCCTCTTGAAAGCCGAAAAGAGCCATTTCTTTTGGGTGTTAAACCAACTGAGAAATCACGAAGCTCTGATACCAACTATTAGGATCGAGGTCGGCACTAAGAGAGGGGGGGGGGGGCGGTGGGTGGTGAATTAGTGCAGCGAAAAAATCACATCTTCAAAAACTTTCATACGATAAAATCTATTTACGTTGAAAACGATTTCGGAAACTTAACTTAATAGAAGTGTAGTGACTAAATAAAGTAGTTTGCAATATGTAAATGACAACAATAAAAATACAAATCAGATTTTCGAGTGGTTCGGTCAATGTGACCTACATCCACTTTTGGCTTCCTCCTCTGACGAGGTCACTGGTGTCCACTTGAGGCCTTCATTCAATTGGCGAAGGACAATCATCTTTTACACCCCTCTTCTCCTTTTATCGAGTTTAGGAGACAACTCTTACAAGCACTCACTTACTCCTCTCTCAAACTAGTCTAACACTTAGAAGATGGAGAGGAGATCACACAAGATTTTAGCAGCGTTTCTTTCTTTTTAAACTCTCTATGCTTGTGTGCTTTAACCAGGGATGAGAGAGGTATTTATAGGCTTTAAGTTGATTCAAACTTGGAGCCTAAAAATTTCCCATCCCGGGTTCCCCGGGCATGGGTGGTACCGTCGCCCAATGTCAGTCTGACACTGACACTGCCTTGGGCGGTACCACCACCTAGGTTTAGCGGTAGCACAGCCTAGGGGGTAGTGCTGGGCGGTACCATCGCTTGACATAGTCTCGAAGAATGTGCCACGACGGTGAGACTTCTTGGGGCACTGTTTGGGCCTCTTATTGGGCCTAACACAATCCTTACATAGGCCTAGCTAACCCCTAATTGGGTTGGCCCAAATCCAAACCCAATTACGTACTAATTACGATTCCTAAGACATTTACTAAGCTAAACAAGTCCATATGTCTTGGTTTCTTCCGGCGAGCTTCTGGGGATCTTCCGGCGAACTTCCGACGAACTCTCGACAATGTTTCGACGGACTCCCGGTAAGCTCTTGGACTTCGTGACGATCTTCTTAGCGAGTTCCGATGAGCTTCTCTGGCAAGCTTCGAGACTTCTTGGCTGGTTCCGACAGAACTTCCGACGAACTGACACGGACTTAGCTGGTTTTGCCTAAGCCGTGCGGCACCCTTGCGTGTTCGTCCGCAAAGGTCAGCCTCCCCGAATCCTCCCATTGTCCCTTAGGACCAACAAAAGAGAGAACGGGTTAAAGAGAATGCCTCAATCAGGATCCACAAGCAAACATGTCCGAAAAACACTTCATAGACAATGCAAATTACAAACAGACTTTACAAGCTCTGAACAGTGGCACAACAAAGGGTAAAATGGTCATTACAGACCAAAAAGCTCTCGCACGTGTCTACATGACACAACCTTTATTTACAAGCCTAAAGAGGCCACCAACCCAACTAAAGTGGGACTATTAAGCCTTCGGCCGCCCCTCTACATTCTGTACAAGGCATGAACATGCCAAAAGACACGGACATACATAAGCATTACATCAAACACCCTGTTTCGAAGTTTGTCCGTGACATTCTCCCCCACTTATACCTTCGACGTCCTCGTCGAAGCCTTTGTGAACACTGCAACTCTTCGCCTTTGCTGAGTCTTCAATCTTCTGCTCCAGCTGCAACGCGCCTCCTGGCTCCCAGCTGCTCTCCGCTGCTATTTTTGAGTAGTCGAACCTTTGATCCGCCATGCTGCTTCAACTCGCCAATGACTCTGACTCTGGTGTGGGGTTGGCTGAGTTGTGTTGATCCTCGTTGATTCCTGCGGATCCACCAAATGAAGGAAAAGACCATCCTTACCGCGCCAGTCTCTCAAAATTTCCACATGCTGCTTGAACTGGGTGGATGCTTGTTGGAGCTTTAACGAGCATCGCCTCGCAAACTTCTGAAGTTTTTGGGTCCTTCCTCTACAAAATCTGCTCATTGACTCTTCATTCAATTAATTGTCACATCCAAGTAGGTTCGCATCACTTCCGCTTTCGATTGGCATTTCGTTGGGAAATGAAGCGGACAATCTACTCTCAGTAGCACTAATCACCATTGGTGAGGATTTGACAACTATTGTCTTCCATTATCTTCGAAGGGTCTTTGAACTGATGCAGAGCTCCTCTGCTGGATAGATAAGAGAACTGGGGTACTCGGTTTCACCCATTCTCTTAAGAGTTGAGAAGGCAAAGGTTACTTGACTTCGCCCGCCTCCTCGAGGTTGTACTTCATGCATCGAGCTGGTTACTAGCCTTCGCCTGCTCTTTGCTCACACTTCTGAAGCACTTGAAGTGTTTGCACTCCTTGCGTTGAGTTAGCTACTGTGATTCACCTTCTCAATGCCATCGAACTTCTGGAATGCGGGAAGTTTTCACCCCAACTTGGAGTAATTCTCTGATAGATGAGGTCGCCTCTGGGATTGTACCGTCTTCTCCATCAACCCTGCCGCCTACTCCACTGAGTAGCAAAGGTACAACATCGCGTACTGCCTGCTTCGTTCCTTGGTCGTGCACTCTTGCATGACCCGAAGTCCTTCACTTACGGCTATCTTGATGAGAAACTTGTTGACACCGGTCTTATGAAGTTTCTTGGCCTCTGCCCTTCAGCCTTGTCTCGGTATTTGGAGATTGCCTCTGCATGCTCCACCTCCTCGGCCCCTTTCACGACCAAGCGCTCTCCCTCCATGAGAGCAAGGGATCAATGATTTGCACGGAAGTCCCGCCTCTGCGGTACCATGGCGCTGTAATGCCCATGGCCCTACTATCCGTCGCCTCGCATCTGCATCCCTTTTCTTCACGATCAGTAGACATGTCTCCGTGGCACTCCTCTGAGTCCACCTCCATTCTAACTGATGCTTGATTTTGGGTAGCTAAGTCCCTCTGGACTCGTCGTCGCTTCCTCGCCCCTTTCGACCCCCTGCTTCAACACCTCCGTGTTCTCCAAGCAGCTCCTTCTGGTCGATGGAAAGACAGACTGCACTCCCATGCATGGCCTCTGCCATCGCATTGTAGGGTTTGCACCGATTCTGTTCTCCTTAGCTTCCTTGGTAGCAACGTTCGCTTACTCGGCCTTGTCCTCTGACTTGCCGGGCTCCCTTAAGCGAATATGAGCTCTGGAGCAGTCCAACTCTCCAGCTGCTTTGATCATACCTCTGCATGATCAAGTCCCTCCCATGGGACTCACTGGTACTTGCATTCGAACTTTTCCCTTGGTGGAACCCAGCCCCCATATGCTGATGACCAAGGTTTTCATCCGATGCAAAATTCGATGCACGCCCGGAAGACCCGCCTCTGTGGTACCATGGCCTTCACTCCTTGAATCCATAGCCCTTCTTGTCGTCGTGTTGTTCACCGAAGTGGAGCTCCCAGTAGCTCCCGATCATACCTCCATATGATCTCATCCCTCACGGGACCAGGTTGTGTGTATCGCATTGCCACGAACTGTTCCACCACGATCCGCTGCACCATGTCGGCTCCTGGTGACATCTCCATTGCATTCTGATCCTTGTGGAATAAACTCGAATTGTGAACCCTCCATGTGTGGCCTCTGCCAATACATCGCAGGGTCTCTTCCACCTTCGATTTTGTTCGCTCCTTTGGCAATCGACCTTCATCCCCCCACTCTTGGGTCACACCTAGATGAAGCACCGCTCTAGGACAATCCGTCGCCTAGTAGCTCCCGAAGTCCACCGACTTCGCTGTAATTTGTGCACCGTTGCCTGGATCCTGGGCCTCTGCCCCTACCAGCACA
Source organism: Musa acuminata AAA Group (assembly GCF_036884655.1). Classification (NCBI taxonomy): domain Eukaryota; kingdom Viridiplantae; phylum Streptophyta; class Magnoliopsida; order Zingiberales; family Musaceae; genus Musa; species Musa acuminata. The sequence goes on from NC_088328.1 coordinate 20,281,826, forward strand.
ATCTCCGCTGCGCACTGCTTCCTTCATAGCAACTTGAATGGCAACACTGTGGCATATTCTTCAAGAGTACCCGCCTCTGCGTCCTCTTGCCCCGTGCTAAGGCCTTCTGAACCCAACTTCACCTCCGCAAATTGAGTCGCCTTAGTTCCTCCCCCAAATGCTTCTCCGAGATAAGGTGCATGTGCCCCGAAGCTCCCTTCGTCTTTGGCACCATGCAAGATGAGTCCGCTCCGTCAGAAAGAAGGACCCATGGAACAACATGATCCTACTCTTGCCTCTGCAAGAGTTCATGTCCTTGACCTCTGTCTAAGGAAAGCACTGTGCCTCTGCTCCACGTTCCAACTTCTATGCTGGCTCCCTTCGTGCGGCTTGAGTACTTCACCAAGTTACACCCAAGTTGCTCCGCTCCTCGTTTCTGCATTGAGTCGATGGTGGCCCTCGTGCCCACCATTCCACGGGTCAACCCTCCCTTGATCTCGCAATGCATCCACCAAGTGTGCCTTCATTTGTGTTGCTCCCCCACTTGATCTCGCAATGCATCCACCAATGCATTCTCTCAAGCGAGATCATACGACGACTCCTCGCCGCTTTCTCAGTCCTCAACATGTGAAGTCCGTCTCACATGATTCTCCCTCTGGAGAGCTGAGACTTATCCCTCCTGGATAACTGTCCCATTGGAGCAACATCTCTCTTCGTTTCGGAGACCACCATCCCCTTGGACTACTCCGATCTGCTGAACAAACTGTGCATTGTTCTGCCTCCTGCAAACGCACTTGCTAGATTGCGACTCCCCGTCAATACAGCCCCCACTGCACCCCTCAAGGTCTAGCAACATGCTGAACTCATTGCACACTTCAGCCTCCTACGGACGTATCCTTCACATGCCGAAGAGAAAGTTTCAATGCTCCATGGCGCCGAGTCTCGGCCGCCTTGGGATGGCCACAAACACTCCATCGTTCGCACACAAGCCCTTGCGTGAGTACCGAATTCTTTGAGTTAGCAATTCCCCTCACCTCTGTGAGCTTTGCATAACTCTTTCGATCGCTGAACAACTCATTCCACCTTGCATGGTCTCATTCTTCCAAGCGCCTCGCTTGCCTAGAGCACCATCAAGTATAGTTGTCAACGTTGAGCCGTAGCTCAAACTCAGCCACCCCAACCTTTGTGCGCTCCACATTCTTCCAAGCTTGCCTGTTCTCGTGGTGCCACTTGCGCGAAGGGTTGGCCATTCCTCTGAATGCCAATGCCAGATGCCCGCTCCTCTGAGCGACTCTTTTCCCTACATCTCCATGCCCGTTTTCCCTCAAACGGACGCGCGTGTGCTGACTGCCCTCGACGCAGCCCCGCTAGGTCCCCCACGTTTGCATGCTAAGTGTTTCTATGAGTGCTTGTCCCGCTCTGATACCATATGACACGGACTTAGCTGGTTTTGCCTAAGCCGTGCGGCACCCTTGCGTGTCCGTCCGCAAAGGTCAGCCTCCCCGAATCCTCCCATTGTCCCTTAGGACCAACAAAAGAGAGAACGGGTTAAAGAGAACGCCTCAATCGGGATCCACAAGCAAACATGTCCGAAAAACACTTCATAGACAATGCAAATTACAAACAGACTTTACAAGCTCTGAACAGTGGCACAACAAATGGTAAAATGGTCCATTACAGACCGAAAAGCTCTCGCACGTGTCTACATGACACAACCTTTATTTACAAGCCTAAAGAGGCCACCAACCCAACTAAAGTGGAACTATTAAGCCTTCGGCCGCCCCTCTACATTCTGTACAAGGCATGAACATGCCAAAAGACACGGACATACATAAGCATTACATCAAACACCCTGTTTCGAAGTTTGTCCGTGACAGAACGTTCGGACTTTCGATAAACTCTCGAACTCCCAACGAAATCGCGTCCTTGACTCCGGGACTTCATTTTGCTTCATGCCTTGCTATCATAGTTAATCCTGCATATATAAAACACACTTCGATTTAGACAATTAATACTAAGCATTAATCATGTTGTCCGACATGTCATTGGTCTCTCGACGCTTCGTCTGATTCTTCGGCGCATTGTTCTCTCTTGCGGCCTATTGCCTAATCGGTTAGTTGACTCCGTAACACCGATATCCTTGGCGCAATATTCGCTCTTCTTGGCTCGATGCCCGAATCCACGGTCCAAAAGCCTTCTGTCGATACGTCGACCAATCCACCGGCTCGACATCCAATCTTTTTTCTTCCGGCACAATATGATTCTTCCTACTTTAATTGTCTCATCTTGATCGAAGCATCCCGTGTCACTAAAAACGCAGATCAAATCATAAACAATTATCAATTGCTTTCATCATCAAAATACGAGATTCAACAATATTAGAGTTGGGCTAAGGTAGTGGAATGTTAAAAGATTTTGATAAGTTTTTGGTGGCTTGACATGATATAATTGTAAAAATACGTAATGGCTTATAATATATTTTTAAACAAATCCGAATCAATATTTCTTGTAAAAGTTAAAAGACCTCTAATATTTGAAAGTTTAGAATGTTAAGTTTTGAAGTTTTCTATTATTATGAATTTATAGTAAATTATTAGTTTGGTAATTATGTAAATTCTTGTTCTTGTGGTAAATTCTTATTCTTATACTAAGGATTTTATAAAATTATCGAGTGATATGTTGAATAATTATAACTTGCAAAGGTTTTATAGATGTAAATGAGAATTTAATATTTTTAGTGTATATATATATATATATATATACATATATATATATATATGTATATATATATATATAAATATATATATGTATACATATATATATATACACACACACATATATATATATATATACATATATATATACATATATATTTATATATACATATATATATATATACATACATATACATATATATATACATATATATATATATACATATATATATATATACATATATATATATATACATATATATATATATACATATATATATATATACATATATATATATATACATATATATATATACATATATATATATATACATATATATATATACATATATATATACATATATATATATATACATATATATATATACATATATATATGTATATATATATATATACATATATATATATATATGTATATATATATATATATATATATATATATATATATAGTGTTAGAATTATAGAGAGTATATCTAGTGAGTTTGTTTATTAGTTTAGGATTATATTAATTATTCACAAAGTCCTTACAATTTTACATTAATCAATATATAAACTTATTAGTTAGTGATGTCATAAACCTTCTTAGTATATGTTATATACCTATTATATTTATCTTGATTGTAAAATATTAAATAAAATTAATTATAAACTTAAGCTCTGGAGATAAGACTTATATTAAATATGATTAAGACTGAATATATAAAATATAATCTTAGTGATTTTAGAATTAGATAAAAGAATATAGTTAAATTGGATGGACAAAAGTAAAAAACTTAAGAAATCTTAGATCAATTATTCAATAAGATGAAAAAGATCGATGAATATATTATTCATAGAGTAAAAATATAATTGTTAAAATATTGAGGGAGTCTTATGTAAACATTACATACTTTAAAATTAAAAGAAAAAAAATTATTAAAAAATATGAGATCAACAATACTTATATAAATGTTGGACAATTAAGAAATAATATATAAATGTTACGATGAGAATATTAAGATACATGTGTGGAGTTAATATGAAAGATAAAAAAATATTTTTATTTATGAATAATTAGATATTATTTTGACAAACGATAAAATAAGAATATAACGTTTAAGATGACATGATTATGTGTTTAGAAAATATTCAAATATGATAGTAAAAAAAATTAAATAATTAATATTAATGAGAGGAGCGGTAGATGAAGACCTAAAAAGATTTTAGAAGAAACTATAAATAAAAATTTAAATATTCTAAATTTAATTAAATATTTTTTTTAATAAATATTAATGATGATAAAATATTTAAATAGTTTATTTCAGATAATTAGAATTTATGATTTTGTTATTATTGTTATTGTATATGTGTGCGTGTATACGCGTGTGGTCGTGGATGGCTTATGTGTCTTGGCGAGACTGGGAACACGACATATGTCAGCCGGAGCATCGACTACGCCTTTTATGACGTTCGGTTCATTCACCTTCGTGAAGGAATGGCCTCTGCAGAGTCCTGCTCGCTGTTTTTGTCGGGACAGGAATAATTGACAACGTTGTCTTCCACCACGTGGAGAAATGATGCATATTCGTGGTTGTGTGTTGTACGTGCAAGATTTTATTGGGTGGCTCATCTGTCTTGGTCGTGTCTGGGAACAGCGGTTTAAGATATATTAGTCGCAGGATTGACGTCGTAAATGCCTTTTATGACGTCAGAATAATACTCATTCGCGGAGGAATCGTCTCTGAAGAGTCCTGTTCCCTGGTTTTCCCGGGACGGGAATAATAACAGCATTGTCTTTCCACCATGTGGAGATTGATGCATGTTCGTGGTTGTGGATTGCGAATCCTGTTCCCTGTGTTGGAGGACGCAAGGAATCGGTGAGCGAGAATGCTTCCGGGCTCGTGATCTCGAAGCACTAAGACGCTTTACTTCCTTCTTCAAAGCCACGCCATCACCGTCCATCATCCTCTCAACGGATACAAGCTAACCCAATTTTCTCCACTTACCTAAAGGCACCTGTTTCACGCGATCCACCGCTTTATAACATGGCCGCCTCCGCCGTCCCACTCTTCTCCACCGGCCCCACGAACCGTCTCCGCCACTGTACGCAACTTCCGGTCTCTAGGCTCCCGGCGATCCCCCGAGTTGCCTCCCCGTGCGAAACCCTTGCTCCGGCGACGAGGATCTCCCTCTCCACCGCAACCGCCCCAACTCACCTCCGATCCCACCGTAGGCCGACGTCCCCGCCTTCCGCCATGGCCTCCAAGGCGACCTCCGCCGCGTCTGCCGCGAGCGGGAAGCAAGGATTGCTAGTGTTCGACAGGGAGGAGGTGCTCTCCGTCTCGCTGGCGAAGTACACGGCGGAGCTGTCGGAGAAGTTCGTTCGCGAGAGGGGGGCCTTCACTGTGGTACTCTCTGGCGGATCTCTCATTATGTCCCTCAGGTTTGGAGCTTAATTCTCTGCAGATTTTGGATATTATTTTAGGGGGTTTGGTGGATTTTTGCATGGAGGAACACCCACAAAAAGAATATTTTGTAGGAAATTGACGGAATCTCCGTATTTGGAATCGGTGGATTGGGCTAAATGGCATGTATTCTGGGTGGATGAAAGGGTGGTGCCGAAGGATCACGAAGATAGCAACTATAAGTTGGCGTTTGATGGATTTCTGTCCAAGGTAATAAAATCCTAACAAAAAAAACCCTTTTTGTTATTGTTTTAGTGGATAGGTAGCAATATTTGGCGTGGAAGACGTGGCTTGCTGGGCTCGCTGTGACTTCTCCCTTGATCTGTGGTTCTCATGTCTTATGATAAGTTTCTTCGCTCATTAGATAAAATGGATACAAATCTATACTGTTAGCTTGAATTGCTTGTAAGTTCTGCAAAATTTATAGGTTGATTGATGAATTATGTTGTTGGCTAGTTTGCAAGAAAGATCAAAATCATACGAGAGTAGATAACAAGAACTCTGGAATTAGGAATAGAACAAGTAATTGCTGGTTGATTAGATCAAGTTTTTGCGGGTAATATATGCATTTTGATGCTTTGGTTACTTAAGATAAGCAAGTATCAATGTGACATATCAGTTTTTCTTATATTCTTGATATTTTAGAAAATTGCATGGGGATCATTACTCATTGTTCGTTCCTCAAATGACAGGTCTCAATTCCACCAGGTCAAGTTTATGCCATCAATGATGCCTTATCAGCTGAGGGTGCTGCTGAAGATTATGAGACTGCCTTGAAGCATTTGGTCAATGTTGGTGTGGTGGCAGTGTCATCAGTGACAGGATACCCAAGATTTGATCTTATGCTGTTGGGGATGGGACCAGATGGTCACATTGCTTCTCTTTTTCCTGGCCACCCTCTCCTTCATGTGACAGAGAAATGGGTAACGTTCATAAAGGACTCCCCCAAGCCACCACCGGAGAGAATCACATTCACATTGCCTGTAATTAACTCATCCGCTTATATTGCAATGGTGGTCACTGGAGCAGGGAAAGCTGGTGCTGTGTGTAAGGCTCTTGGAAGTGAGAAAAGTGCATCTGATTTGCTACCTGTTGAGATGGCTTCCCTTGAAGATGGGGAGTTCACTTGGTTTACTGATAAAGCAGCAGTCTCAATGCTTCAAGGTAAGGCAAGCGTGTAGTCATGTAAGTTTCTGATAGATTCCATGGTCGTCTTTGTTTGAATAACTTGTCTGGAAGAGTTCATTTGTCCAGATGTTCTGAGTTGTCTTTGCACACTTCAAGTTTGGCCTATTTGTCTATAGGCATTAATGGACTATAAAACTTTTCTCCATCTGTCTTCTAAAACTTCTCTACTGTGTCAATCTAATAACCATTGGTTGTTGTTCGATCACTGAGTAAATAGTTGCTAGCCTCCTTGTACCTGTGAAATATTGTGTGATGCATGAGTTACAACTAACAGCATAATGGCATCTTTTATGTTGACATTTATTCTTTTAAAATTAGACTCTTAAGAATAGAGAAAATAAAAATATGTCTAGTAATTTGGTTATTTTTATTTATATATTTTTATTTAGGGAGTAGGAAATTATCCAGTTTTAGAATTTCATAAAGCAAAATATATTCATATTGAGTAACCATTCAACTGGAAATTTATGATGGTTGGTAGTCCATATCACAATTGTCAAACTTCCTAGACAATTATAGGGGGTAACACCTTAGAAATACATAAACTTGGTGGGTTCTTAGCAAAAATGGTGTATATGATACAGATTTAATAAAAAATAAGTGCAAATATTGTGGTGATTTGTAACTTGTAACTTATTGTAAGAGTATGGCATATTAACATGGGACCATTTTGTTTTATTTCTCTTCTGAATAAATTTTCACTAGTTTGGTGTTCTTTTTGCAAATGTTATAAGCTGCCATATAGTAACATCTTGAATAATGTAACATTAGTTATCAAAATTGTCAAAAAGAATATAAATGAAGGCATGCCAAAAAAAAAAATGAAAAGAAAGTTTTGAGCATGATTGGAGTTTCCAAGGGTTGATCAAAGATTTCGTTGATATATGGAAATTTTTATAATGATTGAAGAACTATCAAAGAAAGAATTGAAGCAGTCCAGTATGTTTTAGAAAATATTATTTGTCAAAAAAAAAAGGAAAAATATATCTTTCCTAGAGAAGAAAAGATGAAATTATTGATGTTTTGATTTATGAGTTGTAATTTTGTAAAACAGAAAAGTGTTCTCCTTGCCTCCTTATAATTTTTTCCATGCAAACTGGTTAATCCAATTATAGTACTAAGAAAAAAATATAGTACTAAGAATATTCAAATTTTCGTTGTGATGTCTTCTTATTGGAAGATGTCTCTTAAGGTACTAACACATGTAAAACTAAGATCGTAGGTACTAACTATAACAATTATAATATAATGCCATCCATCATGGTTAAAAAAACACATAACAAAGAGAATTAAACAATATTATTATTAATATTATTCATTGTGCATGTATAACAGCTATATTTTATTTGTAATTTGTTAAGGAAAAAATTATTTATACCTATTTCATTACTCAAAATGGTAATCATCCTGATCTTATAATCCAAATCCTAGTGTCACTTGTCAAAGATTAGTTGTGGCAGCTAGTGGGCAATCAGAAAAGAAATTAGGTTTTGAGCCGACTCCATGACCCATATTTTTCACTTGGTTGATTGAAACCTAAGAGTGACAAGCTCTAGGAGTATCCTCATCAAGATCATGTGATTATAATCTGTTTCTAAAATTGTGAATTATTTACCTGTTCTTAAGATTGGTTAATTGTTCAGCGCCAACCACCACCCTGCACCCCTGACCTGAACATATACAGATATATTATAGAGCTAGAGGCAATAAACTGCTAACATGTAGTTTATCTAATTTAGCATTTTACAAAATGTTTATTTCTGGAACTAGCAGATGGAACTTCTACTCACAGGACAACATGAAAAAATAAAGTTAACGTCTTCTCTTTCTAGCTTGGTTCAGCTTTTCATGCTTAGATGTATTAGTTTCATGATGAGTGCACCACTGCTTGTTGGTTGCTTGATATTGCTTCATTAATATAGCATGACAGAACTAATATTACCAAAAACTACATCTTGAGAGAATTTGGCTCTTGTATTAACAGTTCTTGTATATATGTTCACTTGAAGCTTATATGGATAAATTATCTAATAAGTAGCTGCTCTTTTTGTTTTGTGATTATGGAATGGTTTAAAAAAAAAGAGTTCTGTTTGTGTAAATTACACTAGTTATTTCCCCCATGTCATTTCCTAATAATAAATTTCAGTTGATAGAGCTGGCATACGCATATGATACGACAATCTGGGATGTGTGTAAAAATGGGTAAACAATAAATCTGCATGGTGGAGGCAAATTATTTGAAGCATTGATAAAATTAGTCATAGCACCAGACTTGAGCTTTAAAAAGAAGTAGAATGACAATGTTGGTTAATGTTTATTGCTACAGCATGGAAGTTACAGTTGCACTATGATCCTTTCTTGTGAAGGTATTTCCGTTATCAGCCTTCTATGTAGATTTGGATTAGGCATTTTAACTGAAAGGTATAAATTTTTCTAAGCAGTGATTAGGCCTCTCTGCTGAATATGTATTTATGATGCGATTCATTCATTTCGAGCAGAAAGTTATTTCTTCAAGACTGAGTGCTGAGGAATTTTGTTTCGGCAGGGCAGTGATTCTAAACTGTGATTTTTATGTTTATGCATTTGATGCCTATGTTCCTTTTCATTGAAACAAATATGCTAGGCAAGTTATATTGGGTTTACTCACTGTCATTTTGCTATCCACTTTCTGGTATTTCAAGTTTTTAAGCCTCCTCTACAAAAATATGAAGTTTCACTAAGTTTACACTTATTTATGGTTCAAGTTGTATCTTGTGCTGGGACATATCAGTTGAGCAGATTGAACCATGGTTGTAGATTAAAGTTTGATGGGATATCCGACTTGGTGTTATAGTAGGTGAATGTCTGATGCAACTGTAGAAGCTCACATCTTATTCTTTGAAGGTCTTTGAGCTGAAGCATACTACCAGGGAGAACTATTTGCCATTGACCAAAAGCAGGAAGATTTATGGACTAGGACACATACAGAATCACAAAAGAAGTCACTTCAATTATCATGATTCAACAGATGGCTAAAGATGTGCCAGATGCAGGGGATAGATAGAAAACAGTTGTGTACATAAACTCAATTGGAATTTGGATTCTAAACCTAGATTTTTCTCTTAAGAAACATGGGAGGCAACAAAGATTTGACAAGGTCACTATGTCTGGTGTGATCAGGTCAAGTTGTATTCCTATTTTGTAAGCTTGATTGAGGAATGTTCAGGCTGGACAATGGTGGATGAAATCAACGAGTCATAATAGGTCTACAACTATGACAAGCATAAATATTGCAAGTGGTTGTTGCATTGTTTAGAGACTTGTATGTATGTTTGTTCTTTGATAGAGACGAAGGTCGGTGCCATATGAGGAAGGAACAGACTCCATAATTGTCTGGACTAACATACAAGAGAACATAGACATGGGGGCAATTTGGGAGAAGACAACACGAGAGGGATGTGGGCCAATGGGATTGATGTTCTATTAATTTTATTAGGTCTAAATCATTGATACAAAATGCTTTGCTTTGCTTTGCTCTTAGAGATGAGATTAAACTAGAATGTTATTATATCTAGAGAGCTCTGATACTAAGATTCTAGTTGTAGTTGCTATAACAATGTAAGATTGATCCATTCATCTGGGATTTCATCGATAAGAAGTAATTAGTTATTTATTTTTATATAGGTATTAAGTTTGAGTACGGCTTCATCTTTTTTATTTTTAAATCCCAACTCTAAACTGTGAAAAAAAATTAGTGAAACATAACAAATGATCAATTGAATTTTTATCCAACTTTGTAAATTTAGAATTGCTCATTTTTGTTTGATTTTGATCCACTCATCTCATATAGTGATTCTTTCTTGAGTTCTGGTCGAAGCAGTAAGTTGATTATTAGTTTTTATTTTTATTTTTATTTTATTTTATTTTATTTTAAAAATTATTAAGTTTAAGTAGGATTCAATCTTTTTTTTTCTATCCCAACTCTAAATTATAAATTAACTAGTCATTCACTAAGCATAACAATTATAACAAATGATCAATCAGAATCACAATTGCTCAATTTTGTTCAATTTAATGAAAAAATAATAAAATAATTTATAAATTTGATATAATAATTGACTCATTAATTTGGTTAAATTTAAATTATTAATTATAATTTTTAATCTTAAATTAATAATAATATACTCATTAGAGTTTTAGTTTTTGACTAAGTCAAATAATAATAGATATTCGGTGACATGTAACGGTTAACAGTTAACTATATATTATCTCCTGAGTATCTCGATCTCTATATTTTTAAAAGTTATATTGAGATCTTTATACTTATGGAAGTGAAATATTTAATCTTATTTCTCCTTCTATTGTTGACTCCGCTGATGAAAATATCATAGGGTTTACCACTAAGCATGTGCTGACTCTGTCTCATTTCAATTTATCACTAAGCTCGTATGGTATCCAAAGTTGATGACATGAGAAGAAATTAAATTAAATGTTTCAGTCTCATAAGTATAAAGATCTCAATATAATTTTTAAAAATGTTAGGATTGAGATATTAAAGGTTATTAATTATAAAGATATTAGTTAGATATATTCTTTAGTTGTGAATCTTGACGGTATACAGGATGGTCGGCTCATGCCGTTGGATTGGATTAGATCTAATTGGATATCTGGTGGTAAGCCCAGATAGAGAAACATCAACGCGCTCAACATACTCAGTTCCATAACAAGACTGCATTATCCGTATGTATTTAGATGTGCGCGGGTATCGGAGGCGCAGGGTTGACCATCGCTACTGGCTCCAAGCTGTAAATGAGATTTAAGTGGATTTGCTCAACATCAACATCCTATTCGTGTCGGTCAGTGGTAGGTTCTGGAAGGGGGATGTGATATCGTCTCACGTCACATCCTATGCAAAGCTTTTACCTCCGGGCAACACTATGGGCCACCTCACAAAATGCACTCGATCACATCTTCTACAGCCTCCACCAGGGAATTGTTCTCTCTCCCTTCACATCCTGATGACCCCTTGACAACTACCGATAGTGCTGCTTGAAAGGTGTTTGACCGACTGTCTCAGGCACCTCTGGGCAAAAAGTCTTCGCATATCTTTGGTCGCTCATCATCGATCATCCTAGGGTCCGTTCACACCCGACACTAATCACCCAGAGCTCCTCCTGCCACGGTTTCTAGTAGAAGAAGCCTCTTGGTAGGGGTACGAAGTCAGAAGGGGTACTTGCAGATAGTTCATGGTAGTTCCTACAGTCCACCAATCACAGTTCAGGGTTACGGAACCACTGCAACTAGTCCACCGTATACTCGAGAGCAAATGCGGCTGATGTCACGTATTACTGAGCTTCTTACTTGTCATCATCGAAGACAAGGACGAAATAGAAATGGACATCGATATCTTAGTGCTATATAGCGAGCTCACACTCAGGAATGCTTTAAGCGAAATCCACCCAAGTCGCTTGCTCCGCCATTATTGTGCTAGTGGCTTGTTTGACAGTATTTACTTTGTAGGAGGAAGCATCGGGGTCACGGCGGATGATGATAAGATGCGCGTAAGTGATCCAAGTGCCATTGAAAATAACAGGATGGGGAATGAAGTCTTCCCATGCTTGACTGGAGGTTCATGCCTCTGGGTAATAGGTAGGAGGTCGTAATCAATCCATTGATGCTTCGAAGTCGACCGATGCGGGAATCATAGTGTCATTGTATACATCATTTTCTTTCTCCTCATACCATGATTGGGTGGTCGATCGAGGTGCTCGAGGAGATCAGAGCTAGATGCGCACGTGAGCCTAGGAACAATCGTCGGCTACTATTGCTTCCTGGTATTATAAATAATATTATTATAAATAATAAATTATGATAAAATTATCATAAATTTTTAATATTTTAATATATATATATATATTAATATAATTTTAAATTATAAAATTATGATAATATGTTATCATGATTCTATCAATAATGAGAATCATGATATTCTACGTTATGAAATAATTTAAATAAATAATTTATATTTATTATTAACTAATAAAATCATATAATTATCATATTTTATAATTTCTTTAATGTAGATAAATTTATATCCACTATCAAAAAAAATTTAAGATAGTTATTTCTTTCCTAATATCAAAGCTTTATGCTCTAGTAAGTCTTTATTTATTGTAAGTTACTTTATATGTTTTCTTTTTCATTTTTTGACATGACCGATAATTGAAAATACTATTGTCTCCACTAACATTATAGCTCAAGTTTCTCTCAAACTTACGCTCATAAACTATACGTAAACTCAATTTTATTCTCTTTTAATCGATTATAAACTTATAGGTTATGTATATGACACCATCACTTATCCTTCGTAAAAAAATTAAAGAGAATAATCTTAAAGTTATCAATCCTAAATACATTCTCCGGATCCGTCAAGATTATCTTCTTAAAAGTGATATCATTGTCTCTCTCTCCCAAATCATTCCCTACATAAAGTGTGGTTCAAGTTTACAACAATGTTTGGAAACCAATCTCGTGATCATCTGATGTAACTTTGAGAAACTCCTTTCAAGTTTTGTAAGAGACATAAAATCTATTTCTAACTACATATAGGCTATGTCTGATGCACGAAGAGATTATTTTTTTATATATTAAATAATCTTGGTTCATATTATAAAAAGATCTCAACTACGATTTATGGTTGTGATACTTCTATATTTTTTAAGAAAAACTTCATGATAAGCTTTCTAACTATGAGGGTTATCTTAAAAACGAAATCACCACATTTTGATATTATTTTTATCACCACTAATTTTGTTAACAAAGTTAATTCTAGTAATAAAGGTAAATTCCACAATTAGTAAGGTAATCGCTCAAATAATAATTCTAGAGGCATGCAACAGTAACAAAAGTGTTAATAAATTTGGGTAATAATTCAATAATAAAGTCACATGTCAAATATATAACATGCAAGGTCATGTTGCTAAAAAAGTTTATTATTTTATCGATGTTTCAATCATCAATCTTGATTTGTTATTTTCCTTATTATCATTGTGTGCTCACTTTGCTTCTCAATCCTTTCGACCTTTATTAAACTAGATTAGTGATTTTAGGTCTTCTCTGATAGAACCCTAGAGGAATTCTATATAGATTGATCTATGAGGAAGATCACTCCTTGGAACACTAAGTTCCACCCTCCTAGAAGTCGGTCAAATGACTACAATTGTAGATAGATCTTATTCTCAAAGAGATGGAGGCTACATGCTTATATAGCACTCCAAACCTTAGCCATAGGGGCTGCTTCCTAAGTGAGTTATCCCTTTTGCCCTTAACCCTAACCAACCAACCCTATAAAAGGGGGCGACAGCTAGGAAGCCCAAAGGCCCAAATATAAACCGTAGCCACTCTTCTTTATAGGATAGAGGCGGCTAGGTGAGGTTTATTACAATCTCACAAGGTTTTATTAGCTACTTCTTGGTTGAGTAGGACCCAACACTACTAGGGTCCTATTAAGCCCAAGTCTTTAGCTCCTCATGTGATTCTCATGTGGCGTGGTAAATGATAGAAGATAAGATTTCCCCAACTATATGGGAAATTCTCTCTCCTAATCTGTATAAATAGGAGAGGGACATGTTAATGTATTCAAGCTAAAGCTTCTTATCTTCGATAAAGCTTCTTTAATAAAGCTTCTTCAATAATTGTTCTTATCTTCTATTATTTCTATCATGGTATCAGAGTCACTTGCCTAGAGCAAGCTCTCTTCTCACTATCGACTCATCTATTGCTTCTCCACCTTCGGCGGCAAAAGAAAAAGCTTTCTACTACTGCTTTTTCGTCGTCAGGCCATCAGTACGATAAATCTTTCCTCCTCGGCGAACGGCAACTGTCTTCTCCATTGCCACTCTGCACCAACGTCTGTTCCCTTCCGCTATGGCATCTCTAGTGCTATGCTCACCAGCACTACCCCACCTTTCCTCCTTTGCTGTAGCCTTCTTCTCTATTGTAGCATCGTTGCAGCTTTCTCTATTGCAACTTCCTCCTCTGTTGTACCTCTGTTGTAGCTTCCTCCTCTACTATAGCATCGCTGCAACTTCCTCCTCTACTGCAATTTCTTCCTCTACTGCAGCTTATTCCTCTGCTATAACATTGCTATAGCTTTTTCTATTGCTGCAGCTTTCTCCTCTACTGCAATCGTCGTCGTTGCAGTCGCAACAACAGCAACAACAACAACAACAACAGCAGCGATATGCTTTTGCCCTACTCACGAAACCTCTGGCTCGTAAACCATTCTTTGCATCGATCAAAGATTGGTATCCTTGACAGGAGCACCATCTTGTGGGGGCATGATAGAAGATAAGATTTCCCCAACTATATGAGGAAATCTCTCTACTCTATTGAGAGAAATCCTCTATTCTGTTGAGGAAAATCCTCTCTCCTAATCTGTATAAATAGGAGAGGGACATATTAATGTATTCAAGCTAAAGCTTCTTATCTTCAATAAAGCTTCTTCAATAATTGTTCTTATCTTCTATTATTTCCATCAGTAAATTATTTCAATGCACTAGTACTTCAGTAGAGGGACGTCGGCGACGCATCACGATTCTGCGGTCGAGGATGGCTTGTGATTGGGCTTCAATATCTCCATCATCAGTGGTGTTGGATAGTTGGATCTGAGGTGACTCGTGTTCTCCCAACTTGGGCTTCAAACATGGCACGTGGAAAACATGGTGAATTTTGGCATCCTCAGACAATTTAAGTATGTATGCCATGGCTCCAATACGCCCTATGATTTGATAGGGCCCATAAAAACATGGGGGTAGCTTCATGGAGGCTCGTGTGTTGATGGAGAGTTGCTTGTATGACTCTAGGCGAAGATAAACCCAATCTCCTACTGAAAATTCTCTTTTACTTCGTCGTGTGTCGGCTTGCCGCTTCATTCTACATTGAGTGGTAGAGAAATTATCCTTTAGCAGTTATAAGAGTTTGTCCCTGTCAATCAATTCTTGGTCGACCTGATCTACCTTGGCCGAGCCAATTACATATTTGGCCGAGCCAATTACATATTTTGGAATTACAAGGGCTAACCGACCATACAGTGCTTCACAAGGGGCACATTTTGTATATGAATGATATGTAGTATTATACCACCATTCGGCCCAGGGAAGCCATTTCGCCCACTCCTTTGGCTGGTTACTAGCGAAACACCGAAGGTATGTCTCTAAACACCTATTTACCATCTTCGTTTAGCTGTCAGTTTGTGGATGATATGCTGTGCTCATCTTGAGTTTGGTGCCCTATAATTGAAATAACTCGATCCAAAATTTACTAGTGAAGATCTTGTCACGATCACTTACAATGGACCTTGGCATCCTATGTAGTTTAACAATATTTTCTATGAAAATCTGGGTAATACTAGCAACAGTGTAGGGATTTCGTACAACACAAAAATGAGCATATTTCGTAAGTCGATCAACCACCATGAGAATTGTGCTTTTACCTTTGGAAGGTGGCAGTCATTCGTTGAAGTCCATGGAGATGTAAGTCCACACTAAGTCCGGTATCGGTAGTGGTTGTAGCTTCCCTAAACTTGCCACTGTTTTACCCTTGTGCTGTTGACATACATCACATTGTGCCATATATTCAGAAATATTTTTTTTCATCCCTCTCTAATAAAAATTTTGCTTCACTCTTTTATAGGTTCTTAGAAATTCGAAGTGCCCTGCTGAAGGTGTGGAGTGCATTTCATGCAGGATGATTTTGATGCAAGGGGAGTCGAGTATAAGCACAATGCGACCTTTGCAGTGTAGATCCCCCGAATCCCAAGTGTAGTGGGCTATTGCGCTTGGATCCTCCTCTAATTTTTTTATGATACTACTAATCTCTAGCTCCTTCTTCCATTCTTTCCTAATGTCCTTGAGGAAGCCGGTGGTAGGAAGGGAGATAGCTAAAAATTTAGCTTGCTCAGGTAGTTGTGAGAGTGCATCTGCAACAACATTTTCTTTCCCCTTTTTTGTAAATAATTTCATAATAAAATCTTAGAAGTTTGGTTACCTATTTTTGCTACTCAAGAGATGATATCTTATATTCCAAAAAGTGCTTGAGGCTTTGGTCAGTTTTAATTTGAAATCGTCTGCCGATCAGGTAGGGTCTCCACCTCGTTACTGCGTGCACAATGGTGAGCATCTCCTTATCATATATTGACATGTTTTGATTGGAGGGAGACAATGCCTTGCTGGTGTATGCGAGTGGTCGACCATCTTGCATGAGAAGATACGTCAGCCTCAATGATGAAGGGTCGATTGAAATCTGGTAGCGCTAGTACCGACGTCGTCATCATGACTGCCTTAAGTTTGTCGAAGGCAGCCAACGCTTTATTCGACCATTGGAAGGCGTCTTTTTTCAGTAAAGAAGTGAGGGGTGCATTGATCTTCCCATAGTCCTTGACAAATTTTTGGTAGTAGCCCGTTAGTCCAAGGAACCTGTGTAGTAATTTCACGTTTGTAGGTTTTGGCCAGCCTTGCATTGCTTCAATTTTTGTTGGATCTACCACCACTCCTGATATTATGTGCCCAAGGTACTCTACTCTTTGTTTGAGAAAGCTGCACTTTGGCTGCTTAACAAAAAGAGTATTCTCTCGAAGGATCGTCAAAACAATCCGTAAATGCTGAAAGTGAGTCTCAAGAGAAGGGTTATAAATGAGAATATCATCGAAAAATACCAGCATAAATTTACGAAGAAAGCTCCGAAAAATATCGTTCACGAGACTTTGAAAGGTTGAAGGAGCATTAGTAAGTCCAAAAGGCATTACCAAAAATTCATAATGGCCGCCATATGTGCGGAATGCAGTTTTTGGAATGTCATCTTCACATACCCGAATTTGGTGGTAACCGGATCGGAGGTCCAACTTCGTGAAGACTCGAGCTCCTTTTAACTTATCAAGAAGTTCATTCACCACTGGTATTAGGTACTTGTCCTTGATGATGATGTCATTTAAAGCTCGGTAGTCGATGCACATCCGCTAAGTCCCGTCCTTCTTGCGTACAAGTAGCATCGGTGAGGAATAAGGGCTACAACTTGACTGAATCACCCATGTTTCAAATATCTCATTTACAATCTTTTCAATTTCATCCTTCTGGAGGTGAGAATAATGGTATGGCCAAGTGTTCACTAGTGGCTTTCCTGGAAGGATTGGAATCCGATGGTCATGCTGTTGAGTAGGAGGAAGACCGTGCGGCTCAGCAAAAATGTCGATAAATTCAGCAAACAATTGGGCGATATTTTGATCTTCAATTTTTATTTTCTTCCCCTTTGGTTGCTGTTAGAGATGCATCAAAAAGGCACCATTTACCTTATGTAAAACTTTCTCCATTTGTTGGGTCGAAACGGTGGTTACGTTGCTTCCACACTTCTCGTTTAGGATGATCTATTTTCCTTTGCAGTAGAATTTCATAATTAATTTGAAAAAGTTCCAAGAGACATCACATAGCATAGTTAGTCATTCTATGCTAAGCACGACCTCATAATTATCAATTGGTAGTAGGAAGAAGTCGATGTTAATTTCTTGGTCTTGCAGTAATAGTTTCAATTGTGGGCATCTTTGGTCGCACTTTATGATTTTACCGTCGACGACCTTTACATCGAACTTACAGCAACCTTCGATGTGGAGTGTCATCCGAGCAGTAACCTTACTATTTAGAAAGTTATTAGTGCTGCCCGTGTCGATGAGAACAGTGATCGGTTGTTGTTTGAGAAGACCTCCAACTTTCATCGTTTACTGGTTTGAGTAGCCGGCTAGTGCGTGTACCATAAAGTCAATCGATTGTGGCTCTTCTTCCATATCTTCTTTTTTATGTTCAAGGCTCTCTTTTGGATGTTCAATGACCTCTTCTTCTACTGGTTCAATCACAAGAAGTCTCCCTTTTTTACAGTGATGCTCGCGGCTCCACGGCTCGTTGCAATGCCAACATAACCCCTTCGCAGATCGCTCCTGAAGCTCTTCTCTTGTCAACCTTTTTGGTGCAGGGGCTCAGTAGATAGTAGGGGGGTTGAGGGCTTCGATATTACTGGTCGAGGAGTAACCCTAGTCCTCTGGGCTTCATGGTTCAATCACTCTTGAAGTCGTGCGAAAGAGATGGATGTCATAAGCGTGTACGGTTGTCGCGCTTTAACCTCTCCCTAGATCTCCAGCTTCAAGCTCTCAATGAAGGTCCCCAACAACTGTTTTTCATACTAATCACAAGTTTGATTAAATAACCTTTCAAACCTGGTTTGGTACTGTAACATCCCTTATTTTTGAAAATTTTATAGATGCTTGTTTGTAAATATGAGGATTAGCTAATAATTTTTTTGTTTTAAATAATTTTATATTAGAAGTTTATGGCTGGGGACCTAAGAGTAAATATTAAAAAATTGATATATTTTATGAAAGATTCAGATTTAAGTTAAAGAAAAAAAAATGATGGACATGTCTCACTAGCTAACCTAAGATTGGTGCCACCTATGTTTGTTCTAAAGATGACACATAGGCCTCTTTCATGCATGTTTTCCACCTTGCAATCCCTATATTAGCTAAATCTAAGGAGAAATAAATAGATGAAAACTTAATAAACTTGAGAAGGGAAGAGGAATTGAAGAAGAAGAAGAAGAAGCTTTGTCTTGCTTGAGGTTTTGCATCAATTCCACACATTTGGGACTCAAATTTGTTTATGGTAAGTATCCTAACTCCTTCCTATAGAACTCTTGATCTCTGATTTCATTTTAATTCTACATATTTCGAAAGATTTCAGCTTTGATACAAAGCCATGAATCTGTAATTATTCGGTAATCTGGCCTCTATGCATTATTTCAGACCTAACTTTTAGTACTAAATGCTGATTTAGGCAAAGCATAATCTATTTGAAAGTAGACTCAAAGACCTTTATTTTGATACCTAGATTGAATGATTTGGAGTTTAATTTCCTACTCAGACTTTTGTTTCAATTTATCCTATAGAATCTGTAAAACAGAGACTGTCGGTTTTGACCTTTCATTACTTTCTTGCTTATAACTCTTTGTTTAAAACTCTAATTTATGTGAAATATGATTTATTGGAAATTAGACTCATAATATATGTCTGATTTGAATGATTTGGAGCATAAATTCCTATTGAATCATCTATTCAAATCAACTCTATGAATTTTACAAAATAGAGATAATATTCTATGACCTTTGGGTACTAAATTATTTATAACTCCTTGATGGGAACTCTGAATAATACAAAACTTGATTTATCAAAAACTAGATTGATACATCTTTCGAATGACTCTATTTTGTATAAATTAGAGTATAATTTATTATCCAAACAATTCATGCAATATGCCTCTCAAATTCTGTTAGAATCGAGATTTGATCGATTTTGCCTATTCTTGTTTCGTATATTTGAAAATTGATTTCAGCTAAGATCTTTACTTTGGTTGAGCTTTATATTATTACTTTGAATTCTTGTATATTCTAGTCCTATAAATATTTACATACCTGAATCTGTTATGTAAGCTTCATGTTTGTATCGTAATGTTTCGTATAGGCACATACATTCCGTTGTTCTGCATGTGTTTTCGATATGTCCCAACTTTATTGTTCATACTGCCCTTTTGTACTCTGGTGGTTGTGAGATTATTTGGACTTTTGCTAGAAATAGTAAAGGGATTATATGGACATTTATCAGAAATGGTAAAAGGATTATCTGGACCTTTGCCAAAAATGGTTAAGGGTATGTGCTTAGAGCCCGCGATGCTCTAGATTATGTTTGGTGGTCATTCAGAAATGGATAGACCAGATTATGTTTGAGATCCCACTTCACCTTCTATCTGTTTGATATGATATCCAAAGCTTTGGTTTTATGCTTCTATGTGTGCTTTGGATAAGAATGAAATGTATGCAACATCAAATGCGACGTTTGAGCTTTTGTTTTGTATTTGTTCTTTGATATGTTCTGAAATGCTTCTGAAACATTCCATATGTCATTGATATATTCCGAAGCATTTCTTCCACCATTGATATGTTCTGAAACGTTTCATTTGTTATTGATATGCTCCGAAATGTTTCATATATCATTGATATCCGAAATGCTCCTTACGTCTTTGATATTCTTTGAAATATTCCATATGTCACGGATAAGCTTCTTATGCTAATGATATGCTCCAATTAGCCCTTACTCCATTGTTATGAACAAAACATGCTTCGAATGAAATGATATTGTAACTCTGCATTCGTCGAGTGGCTATTTTTGAACTCTTGTATCTCTGCCTTGTATTTTGAAACCTTATTTGTTCGAAACTATCATCTTTGCCACGGATATGTTAATCACTTGCTGAGTTTTATATGCTCACTCCGTTGCTATATAATTTTTTTTCAGGATAGCTTGTTGCTCGCTTAAAATTTTAAATTGGGCTGAGGCAGTGGAAAGCTAGAAGATTTTGAGGTAAATCTTTCGCACTTGATAGGTTGATGTTGTATAAGTTCCTTTGTGTGTAATGAAATATCAACGACAACTCTAGATTGATGTATCTTGTAAATATTTAAAAAGTACCTCTCATATCAGGATTTTAGAAATGTTAAGTTTAAATTATGTAATAATATAAACATATGGTACTTGTTGGGTTTGTGATCGTATAGATTCTCATACTGATGGATTTATGATATGGTTATGGTTTAATTGAGTTGGCTTTGAATTTTGTGAATCATTACGTGATATGATGTTATGATTATAAACTGCACAGGTTTTATAAATTATGGATTATAGAGGTGAATTTTGACTGAGTGTTTTCTTAATGGCCTCAAATGTGTGTTTGGATCCTGGATTATTTGTTGAATTATAATATTATCAATTTTGAGTTAGGTTCACACCTCCTGAATTAGTATTAAATTCAGGGGGCGTGACAAGTACTCCTGAATGATAGAGGTTTGTCAAATCTTTGCTAGTTGTTCGTCAATGTTCTCGTAATCGGTTGGTCCGAAACGAATGAGCAGTCCTTCTTTGAATTATCGCCACGAGAGGACTCCATGAGTGTGTTCAAACCAGTCAAACTATTGTATGACATCTCCTTCAAGATGTATAGCCGTAATTTCCACCATAGATGTGTCGATGGTTTTGTGGTACCGAAAATATCGCTCCGCATGCGAGATCCAACCGATCGGGTCTTCTTCTTCCCATCTAGGGAAGTCCACCCTTATGCATGGATAGTAAGGATCGGTTATAGAGCCTCCCCTCTCTTGGAAGTCATCTCTTCGGGCTTGGTGTGATTGGTTAGAGCTCTCTCCTTGATGTAACTTCTTCGGGTTTGGTAGTCGGCCCAAACTGAGTTCGGTAAAAAGAGTCTGAATCTTATCCTCAATTCGCATCTCAAAGGCTTTGAATTTAGCATTGATTACCTCCTCATATGCCATAGTATATGCCTCCAAATCTGTAATATTAAGATCTCTCTTTTGTTGTTGAGTTAAAAACATGTATTGGTTGAGATAAGTGGTGGTCGAAAGGGTTGGTGGATTGGTGGATGTAGGCTATAGTTTTAAGCTTATTTTGTGGCTATTTTGGGTGCAGTTTGAGGGTGTGATTTAGTGGAGTTTTAGGGCTGTGATGGTAGTGGATGAAGTTTAGGAAAAAAAGTTTTTGATCTGTGGTAGATGACAGCAAAGGTTTGATAGAAATTAGTGGAAGTTGCTGCATAATGTGGTCTTGTAAGAGCAGAATTATTGTCGAAGAAACAGCGATTTCTCGACAAAATTTCTAGTAAAAATCAAGAGATTTGAGGAGAAAATTTGACAGAAAAATCTCAGTTTAGATAACAGTAATAATGACCAATCTAATCAAGAAAATTGGTGTAAGTTGCGATAGCAGAATTCTTATCAAAAAATTTTAATAGTTTACGACGAAAATTTGCAGCAACACAAGCACGTTTTTAGAGATGAATTCCTCAATAGATCAATCTTAGATGGAAGCCAAGATGATCTATGAACCGTATAAGAAATTTTGTTCAAAAAAGATAGCAAATAGATCGGTTAAATGTAACAATATGTGGTTGAAATTTTCTGCAGCAATCCTTTATTCGCAAAAATAATAACTTTTACGACGAAAGGAATTCACAACATGGGATAGATAAGAAGACTTCTTTTTGATATTTTGAATGAAAAATTACTACAGTAAAAGGTATTGGTGATAGGAGAATACCATATCTCTTGATGCAATTGGAGGTGACGGCAGTAGATTGATTTGATCTACAACAGAAGATGACGGTGGAGATGGCGACGTCAAGAGCAATTATGGAAATTGCTTGGCTGATGGTGGGCGACATAGGTGGCAGCAAAAGCAGCAAGATCGCTGCTCTGATACTAGATGATAAAACCCTAGAGAAATTCTATGTAGATTGATCTTTGAGGGAGATCACTCTTTGGAATGCTATAGGGGTTTCACCCTCCTAGAAGTCGGTCAAATGACTGTAATTGTAAATAGATCTTATTCTCAAAGAGATGGAGGCTACATGCTTATATAGGGCTCCAAACCCTAGCCCTAGGGGCTGCTTCCTAAGTAAGTTATCCCTTTTGCCCTCAACCTAACCAACCCGCCCAATAAAAGAGGGCGGTGGCTAGGAAGCCCAAAGGCCCAAATATAAACCCTAGCCACTCTTCTTTATAGGATAGAGATGGCTATGTGAGGTTTATTACAATCTTACAGGTTTTAATAGTTGCTTCTTGGTTGAGTAGGACCCAACCCTGCTAGGGTCTTATCATTCTCATCATGTTGCGTCTAACTGAAATAATATGTCTCTTCATTCATATTATGATGACTTAAATAATATAATGATAAGTGATAGTAAATATCTAAAAATAACTCATATTGGTTTTACAAACCTTTCCTTTTCCTCAAAATCATTTTTTACTTTTGGATGTTCTGTATGTTCATAATACGAACAAGAACCTAATAATGTTCTAAAAATAACTCATATCTATTTCTAAATTATATTCTTCTAATAATGTTTTTATTAAATTCTTACCCTCATTTGTGTTATGAAGGATTTTAATACGAGGACACATCTAATTTGAGGCTAAATATAGATGCAGTTTATGAGTAGTCAAGTATTGTACCATCTCTATTTAAATTTATCTTTGCTTTGGCCACCATCAAAGCTACATTTCAAGAATGACATAATCACTTAGGGCAATATTCTTTTAAGATTTTAAATCATATTATTTATTCTTACCATTTATTTTTATCGTCATTAACTTATCATTTCTCTTCATGTAATTCATGCAAATGTAATAAAATGCACAAGCTTTTGTTTTCTACATCCTCTCTCACAAGTAATTCATCCCTTAAACTTATATATTTTGATGTTTAGAGTCCTTCACCAATACAATCTCACGATGGAATTAACTACTATTGTATTTATGCTAATTATTTCATAATTTTCTAAATAAAAAAGTTCTTTTAATGATTTATTATTTTATTTTTATTTTGATAATGGTAGTGAATTTTAAAAATTTTATATTTTTTTTAAAACCAATGAAATTTCTCATTTTCTCACCCCTCCACATACTCCTAAATATAATAAGATTGCAAAACATCATCATCAACACATCGTACTCTTTACTCAAGTTTCATTCTTCAAATATTAACTTATCTTATTAATTACATACTCACTCTAGTTCTCAACATGATTTCATCGTTTGAAAATTTACTTGGATCCATTCTTAACTATAATAAATTATGTTTTTGGGTGTCTGTGTTATTCATGATTAAAACCTTAGACTCATAACAAATTCGAAGCTTGAGCAAAATCATATGTTTTTATTGTTAGTCATAGGTGCTTTGTAAGCCATGAGTAATAACATGTATGACACACTACGTAGTTTTTTTTCTTTTTCTTATTATTGATATTTTCTCACTTTATATTACATGTTGCATATATTGTGATGTTCATTGATCTGTACAATGAGAATCGGATCGTGATGAGATCATGATAATGAGATTGATTCATCTTAAACACAGACCCTAAATAATCCAAGTCGTAGGTTACTCGAGAGGGACATCGAGATAACTGGATAAACTAGTATGTTGTATACCCGTCCATATAATGGAGGTAGTTGGTCTCATAGCTACTCGTGTGGGGACATTAGGGATACAATGCAGGTACTTATTGGAAAATGAGTTTATTGATTGATCCGCTCATGGAATGTTGAATAGTTAATGATACCTCATCATTTGACAACGGTTCTATGGTCTCAGTTGTATATTTGGTTCTTAGACTTGAGACACCAAGGATGTCCTGCATGAGTACTCCGCTCTTTGATATTAGACTTATAGGTCTGGAGGTTTCAGTTCTAGCACAGTTGGTCATCGGAAGTGGTAGCCAACCTTCCAAAGTCAATTGAGTGTCAATAGAGGATCATCCACACTTGGTGTCATGAGAGGAATATCCTATGTATTCTTGCTCATGCAAATTAAGAGATAAAGAGTTCTCTAGGAGAATCCGATTAGAGAGAGACTCGAGTAGATTCTATATGGGCCTAATAGCATCATGCCCGGTATATGGTCTTTGAGATATTATATAGATGAGGGATATTTGAAGACAGACAAGTCAAATGGATTGGATTCCCCTGTATCGTTTTGGGACTACGGTGTAGTAGTCTAGTACGTCCGCAGTCGATGAGTCGAGTGAATTATCATTAAGTCAGAAGGAGTTCTGATAGGTATGACTCATGGCTAGCTCGATATTGGGCCTAGAGGGTCGCACACATTTGGTAGATGTTGCGACAAGTAGAGGTTCATATATGAGATATCCACTAAAGCCCCTATCGTATTGGATATTTAGTAAGTCCATGAATTATTGGATCTTATGGGTAAAATCCAATAAGAGCCAATGAGAGATTATTGGGTAAAGATACACTAATCTAAGAGGACTTGGGTAGTTGGATGAAGATCCAATACCTAAAATGACAGGACTCATTATGGTTAAGTTGATAGAGACCTCTATAAATAGGAGGGAACCAAAGGGGCATAGGATAGACCCTTTTTGGCTGCCACCTCTTATTCTCCTCTCTCCCTTTCCTCCTCACTTGACAACCCTAATTTGGGGCGTGTGGACAACAAAAAGGGCCGACCCCTTTTTGATCACATGGTGCGCGTGGAAAGGAAGATCTACAGCAATTTAAGGAGCGTCTTCGTTGCATCTACCATATGGATCACCACTATAAATGAGGAGAGTTGACCTCCTTCATCCACTCCTGTAGATATGAGATTTTACAAGGATATACGATCTCCCTATGTAACAAATCTGCTTGATATGCATGGTTCTCGGCTTTGCATTTTGTTTTACACACCAATCTCGGAAACCTGAGATTTTGTTTTTCTATTCTTTCATTGCGCATGTGATGCTTTATCCAGATTTTTCAACATTTATTGGATATTCTAATAATTAAAGTGCCTTTAGATATTTTAATACATCAACCAAAAGAATTTTTATTCATATATTGGTTTTGTGGAATCTTTTTTTTTTTATAAATCACTTAACTCTCTTTTATCTAGCCTAATTTTTAATAACTTTATTAATTGGACCTCTTAAATTCATGAGTCACCTCATATTATAGCCTTTAACCATCAACTAAGCCTTAAAAAATCCTAAATGATGAGTAGTAATATCCGAAGAATATAATGTTTTATTATGAAATAATAAATAATTTTTTTATATCAAACGAAATCTTTATAGATCCATTAATAAGTATAAAACAAGTCTTATTATAAAGAGACTTCATCAACATCCTGAGCTTATACCATGACACCTTTAGCCTAGCTAAGAAGTCAAAAATAATTCATATTATTTTATGTCTTATCTTATTTAATAATTTGGGACTTTAATAGTTGGATGTGAATAATATATTTATTTATGGATATTTTTTGAAGATGTATTTATGAGGCAACATTCGGGTTTTATTGACAATCTTTTTCAACATGTCTATAAGTTACATAGGACATTTTATGATTTTAAGCTGCTCCTCGTGATTGGTATCATGAACTTTAAACACAATTAGTCTAAGTTAGATTTGTATAATCCTTAATTTGATAATTTATTATTTATTTATTCTCATGAGATCATAATAATGTTTTTACTAGTTTATGTGGATGACTTAATTATTACTGATAATAAATCAATAATAATTTATTTATTTATTTAATAGCTGAAAAATAAGTTTTCAATCAACAATCTTAAGTCCTTCAATTATTTTTCGTGTTCAAGTCATCCACATGGCAAATGATTTAGTTTTTTTCTCAATAGAAGTATATTCAAGACATGGCAAATGATTTAATTTTTTTCTCAATAAAAGTATATTCAAGACATTCTTAATAGTACAAAAATGCTTGAAGCCAATAATATTATCATGTCAATCTCTATAAATGGTCCTCTTACTTGACAGTGGTAGTCTTAGTGATGTCATAGAGTATCGAAGTTGTTGATAGTAATATTTGGCGTTCACTCGTCCGGACATTGTATATACAATGAATAAATTATCACTTTCAACTATTGGACAACCTTTAAATACCTTCTTTGGTACTTAAAATACTATTGATCATTATTTATTTCTCCAAAAAGATTTTTCTCTGTTGCTTCATATATTTTTTTTATACTGATTGAGCAAGTAATAAGGATGACAACACATTTACTAGTGCTTATGTCATATTTCTTGTTCATAATCTAATCTTTTGGAGTTTTGAGAAATAACGATATATTACAAGATCTTCTACGGAGGTTGAATATCGAGCAATTGCTTTTATGACTATTGAATTTTTTTTAGATTCAATCATTGCTATATGAATTATTTATCACGTTCTCTAATCCTTCATCTATATATTATGATAATATCGATGTCACATATTTATATGCTAATCCAGTATATCTCACTCTTGAATGAAACATATAGCTATTAATTTTTATTTTGTTCATGATAAAGTTCAAAATGATGAGCTACTATCTTTCATGTATCATCTTCTAATCAACTTACCGATGCTATTACTAAGTCTTTATCTCGTCGGTAATTCATTCTACTTTAATTCAAAATCGAAGTAATTCATTCTATTTTAATTCAAGATCGATGTCTCTAATGAGAAAATCATCTTGTGAGGGGATATTAGAAAGAATATTATTAAAAAATCATAATAACATTATCATGATCCTATGAATATTTTGATAATATGTTATTATGATTTTAAATCATAAAAATTATGATAATATATTATCATTATTCTATCAATAATAAGGATCATGGCCTCAGATATCCTATATTATAAAATAATTTTAAATAAATATTTTATATTTATTATTAAATAAAAATTATTTAATTATTATATTGTATAATCTTTCTTTGTGTATATAAGTTGGAAGTATACAAGCATCTACTTCTGGAGTACACCCGAGGGATATTAGATGTCTTGAGTACTAAGTTTTCTTGCTTTATTCAGTAGTTTTATACTTTGATGCTCCAAGTTGCACCATCATCTACTCTATTTATTCAAGGAAATCATGTGTTGAGGAAGAAACCATGACTATAATTTGATGTAATGATGATATGCTTCCATCGGTGTTGGATATGGGGATATCTCCAGAAGAAATCAGAACAAGGCTACAGCTCCCAAGATCCAAAGTGCCAGTACTATCATCGGTAGCTTTTGGACAATGACTCTCTGTTGAAATGCTTGCCATGGTGTGATGTCTCGCGCACCGAGAGCTAAAAGCTGTGGTATGCATACCTTGCCCATGCTTCAGAAGTAATACCTTTTTAATGTACTCAGTGCAATTATTTTCGATCAATATTCTCTGCCATTAGAAAACACTGTGAGGACTTTTATATGCAAGGCTCAAATGGTACCTTACAAATCACACAGCAGTCCCGCAAAGCAGTTCTTGGTCTGGTTTGGTCCTACAAAGCAGACAGATATTTGACTTCTTTCTGAGAAGATTATTAATTTATTTTTCTTTCGATCCACATGAAAGCGAGTTTTGTTTAACTGCAACGATGTTACTTACAATAGTTAGTCAAGATTAAGTCTTGGCTTGATAAAGAATTTAGGTTCTTGAATGTCTTGCTCTCCACATGAAAGGGAAGGAAAGATAACTGTACCAAAATGCATTAAACTTTAGTGATGTTACTTACAATAATTGCTGCTACTGCCTTAATTTTCTTTTGCTTTTCTTGAATGGTGTGAGTTTGTTGATCTTAGATTGATGGCTCCTGAAAATGACCGAAACTTTTGTGATTGTAGTGAGAACACCAACTTTCTAGATTTTTTTTCTTCTTTGAAATAAAAACTATGCATGAAGTTAAACATCACTGTTGTTGTTTCTTCATAAGAAGTAATACTTCAAGTATTTCTTTGTCTTACTAAGATGTAGCAGAGTATTTGAAATTAGATCAGATGAGAAACACCATTAAGCATTATTTAATTGGTTTAAGGTGCCTCAAAATTAGATTTTAGTCCTTTTGTGTTAACTTGTGAAACATCTAATTCAAACAAATTGAACAGTGTGTATAGATTTGCTGATCTATTATTATATTATGTACAGAGCCAATTGGTAAATGGTAAGAGCGCTTTCCCTGCTAATATATGCATAAGCTGAATGGAAATTTTCAGAAAGGTCACTGAGTTCTCAGTCCACAAACATGATATGGTTGGCATTCAAAAGAAAGGTTTAATATGGTGGGATCAGGAATTAAACTATTTATGTGGCACTCTGTTCTTCCAATTCTCTGTGAACCATTAGGACCATCCAATATATATCATCACCATCTATCGTTTCATTCTCAAATATCAGACATTTATAATGACAGGTGGCACTTGTCATTGTGGGCTCCATCTACTTATATCATGCCTTAAATCTTGTCGCCATTAGATTATTGATGGCTGAGATGTGATTAGAGGAGGAGAATTGGATGTTCACTGTTCAGGTGAACGACGACGTACGGTCAGCAAATCCTACTTCTTCGCGTGTCACAGTACTACGAAGCATAGGAAAAGAAAACAAAACCATCCATAAACACTGTGATGTTTCTGTTCTTCTTTCAGTGTTTGGAGTGTGATATGCGTGTGGAATTTGCAGATATAAATTGTTTTGTTACTGCGTTCAGTAATAGCTTCCGAGCTATGCGAACTTGAAATGAATTTGCTGTGAGCCACTGTCTCATCTTGAACTCTCTCTGCTTTGATTTGCATGAACCCTTTTATTCTGTGCATTGGATGACAAGAATGAGGTGTATTATTGATCTCTCTTTTTTCTTTACTACTACTCTTTTCAGATGATGTTATCTTAATAACAAGTTTGATATATCAAGTGATGAGATACTTTCCTTGCAAATTTCACTAGCTTTTTATATCATTTATTTCTTTCATTTTCATGAAACATATACAGTATAGTAAAAAATACACAAGCCTTCGTTATAAAGAAAAGAGAAAAAAAAAGTAAAAGATTATCAGAAAAAATTAAGTTAAATGTTTCAGTTTGATAAGTATAGGGATCTTAATATAATTTTTAAAAATATTATTATCGAGATATTAAAGATTATTATGAATCTTGACGGTATACAAGCTGGTCAGCTCACGCCGTTGGATTGGATTAGATCTAATTAGATATTTGATGGTAAACCCAGATAAAGAAACATCAACACTCTCAACATACTCGGTTCCATAACATGACTATATTATCCGTATGTATTTAGATGTGCACGAGTATCGAAGGCGTAAGGTTGACCATCGCTACTGGCTCCAAGCTGCAGATGAGATTCAAGTGGATTTGCTCAACGTCAACATCCTATTCATGACGGTCAGTGGTAGGTTCTGGAAAGGGGATGTGATATCGTCTCACGTCACATCCTATGCAAAGCTTTTACCTCCGGGCAACGCTGTGTGCAACCTCCGGGCTGTTTCATCTTGAACTCTCTCTGCTTTGAGTTCCATGAACCCTTTTGTTCTGTGCATTGGGTGATAAGAATGAGGTGTATTATTGATATCTCTTTTTTTCTTGACTACTACTGTTTTCAGATGAGGTTATCTTAAGAACAAGTTTGATCAATCAAGCGATGAGATACTTTCGTTGCAAATTTCAATAGCTTTTTTTTTTTTTTTTTTTTCATTTTCATGAAGCATACACAGTATGGTTGGAAAGTTTACACCAGCCAGAAAAGACCCTCGTCATAGTAAAACATACACAAGCCTTCGTTATAAGAAAAAGAAAGAGAGGCAGAAGATTACAAACGACGTGAAGTTATAAGGAAGCCACTATTAGAAGCCACTCTATTCACATCCAACTATTCGTATAGATTACAACTGAACAGCTAACACCACGTTCCATCAGGTGGACAGCCGGCGACGCCGCAGCCTGACCGTCAGTGGCGCCGCCATCTCGCAGGACAGACGCAGCACCTCCGAGAGGTCAACGCCAGCCGCCGATGCCGGCTGCCACTCGAACTCGTGCGCCAGTGCCGCCACCCACATCTCGACCGTCGCCATTGCCAGCCCCTTCCCGGGGCAGCTTCGCCGCCCGGCCCCGAACGGCGCCAGCCGCAGGTCCGAACCCGTGACCGGGAACTCGGCCGAGGGGCCCAAGAACCGGGCCGGCTCGAACCGGAGCGGGTCTGGCCAGGTGACAGGGTCGCGCGCGATGGCCCACATGTTGACCATGGCTGTGGTGCCCGCCGGCACCACATGGGCCCCGCCGCCGACGCGCGCGTCCGACGTCGCCATGCGCGCCCACGACAGCAGCGGGCCCGGCGGGTGCACCCGCAGCGTCTCCTTGATCACCGCCTGCACGTATGGCGGCGCTGCGAACGCCTCGGAACCCGTCACCAAACGGTCCGTCCCGACAGCCGCGTCCAGCTCCGCCTGCAACCTCGCCTGCACCTCCCTGTGCATCACCAGCCTCGCCAACACCCACTCTATCAGCACTGCCACGGTGTCCGTACCCCGAAATATCATCTCCTGCATGTAATTATTTCCCAGATCTTAAACAAAACCAAAGAAAGTAATCAACATCGTTAACTCATCTAATTAAACTATATATATATATATATATATACGTAATAATGATCATATGAGGTAAGCTTTACCCAGAGGACGGCGACCATGTCGGGATCGGATAGCCTATCTGGGGCCTGCAAGGACAGCAAAACGTCCACGAAGTCTCGGGGGGCCGCCTCCGAGTCGCGCGCGCGCTCGACCCGGTGCTCCTTGATGATGCGGGTTACGAATCGCTTGACTCGGGGGACGAGCACGGAGCAGCACCACCGGACTCGTTGCAGGTCGATACCGGTGAGCACTGGCAGATGGTCCGACCAGTTGAGCTTCCCTAGGACCTCGTAGCCTTCTTCTACCATGCTCGTTAGCTCCTTCGTCTCCTCGCTCCCCCCCTGGAGCTCGTACTTCCTCCCGAAGACGAACCGCATGACGTGGTTGAGGGAGGCTTGCTTCAGGATCCTTCGGACCTGGACGGGCTCGGCTGCGAGGCCGTCAAGGGCGCGCACCATCTGGGCAGCTATCTCAGCACGGTAACACCCCAAAGCGGATACCTGCTTAGGGGAGAAGAGGTGGGTGGCCGCGATCCTCCGCAGGGTTCGCCAGTACGCGCCGTAGGGCGCGAAGCCGATGGCACGGTGAAACATGAGGCCGTAGGCCGATTCCTTGACCGGGCGGTCCGCGAAGTCGGGGCTGTTGAGGATGTCCCTGGCCACGCCCGGATCGCAGGTGACGACCACCCGGGTGTCACCGAGGCTGAGCGCCATGAGCCGTCGGGCTCCGGGGATGGCGTCCGCGACAGCCGCGAGCTTCCGGTGGGCGAGCCCGGACATGAGGCCCATGCTGCCGACAAGGGGGAGGCCGCGGGGCCCGGGGATGGCTTTGCCGAGGCCCCATGGCTTCCTCCTACTCCACCAGTACCTTCCCCAGGCAGGGCCTCCAGGGTAGGCCCAGTGGAGGAGGGTAGTCGCAAGCCAGCAAACTGCAACAATGATGGCAAGGGAGAGGAGGCGGATGGGGTAGGCGGAAAGCTCACTACATTTGGCGGCCAGGGAAAGCGACACGAGCCACCCGTTTTCTACGGAGGATCCCATGAGCAATGTATATATGAGCAGCACTCTCCAGCGTTTACAGAAGAGAAGCTCCGTGTGTCATCAGAGAAGGTCTCAGGCGTCTTATATAGCACCGGTAAAGGCAGAGAAAACCGAAGTCTAATAATAAACAAATCGCTGGAGTAAATCCAAAGAAAGGTTTCCTCACCGGAGGTAATTACGTTAGTGGCAGAAGCGCCGCCGCCATGAAGGGTCAGAACGAGATCGGTGGGTGCAACAACAAAGAAGGATAACGAGATGGACAACAACAGCGGGGGCGCGTGGAGATGCGAGCCACGCGGGAATTTCTTGGCGGTGCGGTCTCGGGGCCACAGGGGACCGGGACGAGGACCGACGAGGACGGAGACGGCGCGCACGGGAGCCCCCACGCGACGTGGCCCCCACCTGGCCGACGTACGCCGTGCGGTACCTGGCAGGAGATCGGTACCGTATCGTGGTCTAATTAATATCAGCTATTAGTGCACAGTATCGGGATATGACGAAGCAACAGCAGGAGCGGCACATAATTCCAACACACAAGAGCGCTGGTGCTCCAGGCTTGACGATGGAATTGATCTGCGAGGGCGACGAGAACGTGGCACGTATAAACCTGTGAAAAGGATGCAAGGCTACTTTCGAAGCCTACTGAGAGGTAGGGTTACATTCGACTTCTGGTGTAGATTGGAGTCAGCTCTAGCTCCAAAACCATGGTTGCAACTGAGCTCCCTTCCCCCACTTGTCTTTGATCTTAAGCCTACTTGGTACTTTATGCATGTTCATCCTTCCCTTCTTTCTCTTGCTTCTTGCATGAGCCCAGAAACGTGTTTAAGGAACTGCATCATCTCAACTCCAACCACTGCCTTGGAGTTGCACACTGGCAGGCAACGTGCATGGCGCTTGCAAACCAACATCCTCCTGGGAGACGACATCCTCCCTAGTTGGAGCTTCTTCGATCCCGACCTCCAGCTTCGTATCATCGAAGTCCTAATTATTTTCGTAATGCATAGCGCTTGCTGTAGTTTCCGTAAGTTTACCATAAGAATTTGAAGGCCTAAACTTGTTTACAACTTAAAATCAAATCCATACACTTACACAACACGAAAAAGATATATCCAAAATGATCGCAAATAACATCAGTGACATGTTGAACCCTCAAATACAAATAAGTTCATCAGAAATATCCCGTCAAAGTATTATTGCATCACAAATATCAAGAGTTCAAATCATAATAATATAATTTATTTCCTTGAGGTGAAACCAAAACCAATCTACTTTCTCGAGATCTGAAAAATTTTAACGATAGAGATACGAGCAATCACAGCTTAGTAAGCACCTAAAACACATATTATATATGTATTTTAGAAAACATAAGATAAGTTTCAGCATAATCTTCGAACACATTTGCATGACAAAACATAAACGGATAGAAATTATTTTAATTGCAAAAAGTACCATTAGCTAATCATAATTCTATAACTAAGCTTTTAAATCTAATTTCAAATCAAAGATGAGTGTTTAGATAAATTGTTATATCTAGGGTTTCAATTTGTATAACCTAGACTTCGAATTTATCTATAATTTTTTTTTATGATTCTCTTGAAGTTCTAAATCCTCTGGAATCATCTTAATCTGAAATTAAAGCATATAGTTATTATTGTTTCAAATCAAAACATATCTAAAAATCACAAATAAATTTAAACCAAAACTTAGGATAATGATTCACGCTTTCAGATTCTTTTATATTATTCACTTCAATTTTATTTACATATTATATTTGATTCTTGATCAGTTTAAATCTATATTTTATTTTCTTAAATTTTAAATTAACTTTTTTGATTAAAAAATAGACCTTTTCGATTAAACACATCCCCCTTCCCCTCCCTTTTCTCTTTCTTATTTTTATTTTTTTTGCCTTTTTTTCCCCCAAATTCCCACGCACGCCACTCCTCTTGCTCTCTCTGGCAACTTCCACGTAGGCACACGTCACCTCTTATCTTCTCTTTCCCGTGCACAATCAACCGAGCGAACCGTGGTGCCCTGCCGCACCGAACGAACCACGACGGCTTGCTGAGAACCGCGGCAAGCCGTGGTCATAAAACGTCGGGTCGGAAGCAGCTACTTTAACGGCGTGGGATAAAGATGGGATTGCCGTTGGAGAGGCGCAGCCGCATTAACTGCACTTTTCTCTATTCCTCTCCACGTCGATCGTTTCATGCTCGTAATGGGGACCGCGACGCGGATCGTTCCTTTCCGCCGTTAAGGTAGCCACTAACCCAACACCACCCGACAAAGACCGGGCCATGCCGACGTCACGCCACAACAGCGGCACGCCGTTCCCCTCCCCATCCCTCGTCACACGTCCTCCCACCCCAGACGTAACGTGCCGTGACGTGTTAAACGACCCGTCCATCGTAACCGCTGCATTCATATGGGTATATTTTCCGCATCAACGCCTCTTATGTCGGCCGAGCACTCGTGACTGGCTGTGGGTCCCACGACTTCCGACCCGACGTGGACGACTCGGTTGATAGTGCTCTGGGACGGGGGAAGATAACAGGTGACGTGTGTGTACGTGGACATTGCCAGAGAGGAAGAGAATGGCGTGCGTGTGGGTATTTTGGCAAAGAGGTTGAGAAGAGTTAAAGGAAAACCGAGAGATAAAAGACAAAATAATAATAATAAGGGGGGCTTGCTGTCGGCAAGTGATAAAGGAGAAAGGAAGGAAGGAAACGTGAGGTTAGGAGAAATCGAAGAAGAATATATCAAAAGAGTTTATTTAAATTAAGAATATAAAACATAGAAGATTTAAATTGATCAAGAACCAAATGTAATATGTAAATATGTAAAGAAAATTAAATTAAATGATCTAAAAGAACCTCTTGTTGCGCAAATATGATCGAAATATCACCCCAAGATATAATCGCAATTATTCACCTACGTGCATGAACGTGGGAAGGGAGGAAGATCTTCCAACACCAACAAAACAAAGAAGGGAAACGTAAAATTGAGAAAAAGAAAAAGTAGAAAATAATAACAAAATATTCTTCCAAAATCTCTACACCAATTGTCATAGAAAACAAGGCTTTAATAGCCTCAAACCATAAAGTGGCCCCTAGGAATTGCTCTTGAAAGCGATGCGCAATAAAGCTTTAGCAGATCCTAGAAATAACGTAAGGAACATTATAACCCAGCAAAAAAGGTTATAGGATAAGATAAAATAGGATAAATTGTAAATAATTTTGATTTTTTCCAACACATCTCCCTATAATTTTGATCCCTTTCTGTCTATCCTAAGATAAAAATCTCATTTTAATCTAAAGATCCTCAGGAAGAATTTCTTCCCACTGTGAGAAAAACAAAGAAGACGAAGTTATGAAAAAACACATATCAAAACACCATAATACTTTTTTTTTCTCAATATACTTTCTTTTAAAGTAATAATTACATCTAAGTCTCAAATAAATTTGGTTGGTATTATATTATTTCCATAAGAAAAAATTTAGTCCTTTAAACTCGGCCTTATATGTGTGTTACAAATCTTTTTCAAAATGAATTAGTCTAATTTCGATTAGATGATTTGAATCTTGAATATATTTCCTCATCATTCACAAATGAAAAGCACTATAATCTTTTCTTCTTCTTTTTTTACCTCAAACGATTTAATATATCTATAGCTAAAATTGCCACCTACTCCAAATGTCATCATGATATTGCTTTAAAAATCTTAAAAATAAATATTTATGATCTGATACTTCAATTCATATCTTCGAATATTAACGTAAATGCTTTGTGTGCTTTGAGCTGAGTGTGTTATCTATCAAATTAATCTTCTATATGTTAAACCTCAAAGATTTTCTTTGTCTAATATCATTATTCTTATAAATTCTTCGAACCCTGTCAAAAAATCCATAAAGACTATATTTCCTTTTCAAATGGATTTTGATATTCCAATTTAATTGATAGACAAATAAGACATACAAATAAATATATTCTGAAATTTTCTCTTTCTTTCAATCAAAGTAATCCAAATGTTAAGATTAACCACATGAATCTCTAATTCACACCAATATGATCTTATGCTTAACTTCCTCAATTCTTACAAGACACATAATTTAATGATGATCATAACTGTTAAAGTCATTTCAACTCTTTCAACTAAATGTATCAACAATAACATTTCAGTGATGATGTTCATAATCTTTCGATAATTTAAATCATCGTCTTCACCTCAAATCTTAATTCATTGCAAGTATAGGTACATAGATAGATATCTTGCATTCATAATCATGCTATTAATATCTACATTTTCAAAGTAAAACTACCTCTTGCTATATTAGGATCTGAAATTCAATCATAACTCACAATATGACAATTTGACATCAAAATAAATTTCAATAGAAATCTCAACATTGGGGTCTACACACATGCACGCACATACGCACGCATGCATGCGCGCGCATACACGAACACACGCACGCACGTACAGGCACATACGCGTGCACACGTGCGGACGCATGCACGCGGATGCACACACATGCGCGCGCGCACACACAACATTTTGTATCATTTTTTTTTCACAAATATGTTTACACAAAATATTTTGTATCAATTTTTATTCACAAATAGGTTTAAGGTATTAAAATAAGAACAATTGAATCTAAAAAAAAATTAGCAAACAATTATTATAGTTGTTTCATTATTTCTTCCAGTTCAATTAATGTCATTATATTAGGAGTCTTCATTGTGAATCCAATACCAGGTATTAAACCAATAATAAATTCAATCTCTATCTAATGATAATTTAATCAATTCTTCTAAGAACCAATAATGTTAACATATCATAATAATGTTTGTCAGGTTCATATTACCATGATTAAATTTTAATATAATTAAATAGGCTCGAAATATTTTTCAAGAATCACTAAATTAAAAGAGTAGGTATCAAGATTAGTTTATAAGGGTTTGATGATTACGCTACCGTCAACTTCAACCTAAATATTTTGGATCAATAATTCAAGCTCAACAAAATTAATATGCTTATTATCCCATCAGGTCGGGTCTTGTTAGTTTTTTATGTCAATCCAAATATGATTACTATAAATTAACTTTGGTACTTAGATATGTTCATCACTTCATTGTTGAATCATGATGTAATTTATGTTACTACAATATTTTGTTTTTGTATCTATTTTAAACTCTACATGTCATAGATTATGTACAATGAAGTTGATCTTACTCTCCTCATGGGCAATCTTAAGTTGTAAAGACGGAAAACTCAGTTCTACTAAGTTATTTCATTCAGCTTCTCTCTCTCTCTCTCTCTCTCTCTCTCACTCACACGCACACACACACATTCAAAATCACAAGGAACACTCATAATTAGACTCCTATTTTAGTGCATATATTTCCAGTGTTATTAGAAGCGAATGACCTTAAGTAACAGAACTCCATCGTTATGTTATATTCTGTGGCTATTTTCTATCCAACCTTGGTTAAATAGATTGACAATAGATAATATATCATATTTTATGCTTAGTTTGTGTACCAAAACAACAGGTTGACTCGATCATCAAGTAGGAACTCGAGCTTTCTCAAACTGGACCTGAGAATAATTTTGCTCCCCTAAGTCAAGAGTGAAGTCATTCAGTTTTCTATAATGTTCTTGATAGATCCCAGCAAGAATTAACCACTTAGGCTAACTATATCTGAGAAGACTTCAGCCAAGGAGACATATGACACATAAGAGATCAAGATAAGGTAGTGGGAAGGAGAACTCATAATGGAGTCATCCAAGAATTTATTTGCTTTAGTTAGATAACCTCTTATGTTCTACATATGGCCACATCGATGAGACAGGATTATTGATACATACTTGAGTTCAGTCTTTCGGTACCTAATCGCAAGGTAGTAAAAGATTTTGTGATTTGGGGGCTTCGGTACTTTACATGTGATTTCAAAAGAGAAGGGTGCATATGAGGAAACATTTCATTTCAGTTTTTTGGATCATGTGGAAAACGGAGCCCATTTGGACACCCAAAAGACACAACATATCTAACTACTCCCTTTAAAATCTATTTATTTCACGCAAAAGTAGATGCCGAGATAATATGAGATTTGCCAACATTCGGACACCTGAAGACACAACATATCTATAGATTTTCTTCAAGATCTCTTTAGTTTTCTATCTTCATGAAAAGGATAGAGAGAGAGAGAGAGGGAGAGAACACAAGACTTGTCTTGTTAAGAAGATCTTAGGATCTTATGACTGCAATCCTTTTCAAATCTGAATGTTTTCATCAACAACAGCGCTTTGTTCCCTTCCAATATCTTCTATAATCTCACGGATTCTCCCACACAAAAACGACCAATCAGACCGTTTGTCTATTGGACAGGCCATATTGGTGTGGCCATATGAGAGCGACCGTAGTGGAAATGCTATTGGATAGGCCTTGATATGTGTATCCGAACTCCTATTTTAATTTACCTACGTGCCAGGATCCTTGTGCTCCTATGAGCTCAAAGATCTTGTGGTGTGCATGAACTCTTTTTGAGATGTATGCTATCAACACATCAAATATAAAATCTTTCTAGCTTCACAATCTATTTATTTTATCATCTAGATGAGAGAGGACAGAGGACAAATGATAACGGATGAAGTCTTTTCGAGCCTATTTGATGACTCACTTAAATTATGTTGAGTGTTAATAAGATTTATCGAGTCAGATTCATCGATCTAGCTACTTAGCTAGGTTAAAACGGGAACAGGAATAAATGGGTAGACAACCTACTCTTTGATATTATTCTATTATTAAATCTTTTGATATTTATGAATATTTTTAATTAGATTTAAGGTATGATAAGGGAATAATTATAAGATCAATAAATCAATATCATATGATCAATACTTATATATCATATAATCGACATCTCGATACTAGATGATCGAGATATATGATGAGTATATGATCGATCCTTTAGCAACGGCTCCTATAATTAATCATGAGAATAACGATCTAGGGATCTTATTGTAAAAGAGCTCTATAAATATATTTTTCCCAATATTATTCAAAATATTGATTGAATCTTTTGAATCCGAAAACTAAGAGAGAGATATTTATCGAAAATACCTTCGATATAATTTTATAGGATTCAATATTTTCAAGTCAAACTAGTATTGTTTCATTTGAGATTAAACTTTAATATATTTGAAAAAGAGACCTCGATTGACTCTAGATTAGTATCCAGATCAAATATTCAAATAAATAAAAATAAATTAGTATCCAAATTGAAAGTTGAAATACTGACTTAACAGAATAAAATTTGATTAAAAATAAAAAAAAAAAAAATTAGATGCACTATCCTTTATCATACAAGGATGAAGATATTTTCAAACACTGTTTTTGTTTTTTTTTTTTTGGTCTTCATTAGTTGACAATGAAAGGGATATCACTGATCCAACGCCAAAGGGATATCAATAGGAGATTCCAGTGGGTGCCAACAATGAAAGGGATATCACTAGGAGATTGCAATGGGTCTAGAAGGGAACACCAGACGTCAAAGATGTGAGAGGAGCGTGGGGTTGAGTTGAAATTAGAGCACAAGAGATTGAAGGTGCTTCCTGCAAAAAGAGTGTACTGATAGACAAAAGATCTTGGGATTTGATGTGTACGGAGATCTTGCCAGATGATGACATGTCAGATGGGTTAAAGTCAATGGGACTGTCTGAATCTGCTCGAGTATTACACCCCTTACAGACCTGTAAATATGCAAATCGAAGTTTGTTCTATATGAGTCTTGCCTGGCAGAAGCATCCTTAGTTGCTGATAGTTCAGTCTTCAAAATGAAATCCATGCTTAGTTTCTTGGAGATATAGCTATTAAGAAAATAAGCGAATATTTTTCTTTTGCTGGCCGAAGCTAACAGATGAGAGGGGATGTTAGCTGATTTTTTGTCGAAGCCTGTGGAATTAATTCTCTACGACATGTGCTCTCGGTGTTATGTTTAATGAACACAATGCCTCTCTATTTAATGTTGTGTTG
Organism: Musa acuminata AAA Group; assembly: GCF_036884655.1. Taxonomy (NCBI): domain Eukaryota; kingdom Viridiplantae; phylum Streptophyta; class Magnoliopsida; order Zingiberales; family Musaceae; genus Musa; species Musa acuminata. The sequence continues at coordinate 20,322,308 of NC_088328.1, forward strand.
TGTTCATTAGTCCCAAGAGTCTCGAATGAGGTAGGACTCTTTCTCTCTCGAGTCTTTAGATACGTGGGAGAAGGTAGTATAACAGTAGGATTGATGTGTATAAAGATTCTAGCGGAGTAATATCATTAATTTAAGTATAGTATTTTGATCAATAATGCAAGCTAAAATTATATATAAATATTTATATAAGATATCATCATTATAAGCGTGGCAAAAACATCATGATTTATTAAAAACTAATAATGATCATGAGCCCGATAAATAAAGGGGTTTGGGGGTCAAAAGAGGCTTATTTCACATGGAATTGTGGGCCTCGAATTGGCCCAGAATTAATCCGTTGACATCGGCCCACTGATTGGGTATTTATTTTGATACCCAAAATTTATGATTTAAATCTTGAATAATATATATATATATATAATAATAATAATAATAATAATAATAATAATAATAATAATAATAATATACGTGATAATAAAAATGACACGTGGGCATCCCAACAACTGAAATCAACACCAGTTAGGATAACCATTTGACATGCAAGAATAGACCATCATGTTGTAAACATAATGCTCGAGACTACTCGATGCATATGAGATTATTTAAGAAAATGATATCTTTTCTATTTCCAAATCGAGTGTACGATGTAATTTTTATAGGATCTCTTGCTAGTTTCTTCATCTTCGATATCAAACCTGAGATAGGTTTTGATCCTTGATATGTCGGACGATCAAAATTTGAATCGAATCAAATCAAATTTGAAATTTAAATGAACTTAGACGAAACATACGTCAACTAGACTATGCATTCGATCGAATCATTAGCATGAACTATCAAATTGAATGCTTGAGGAAGGGATGAAGCAAGTTTAGATTCGAAATATAGATCCGATCTGATAAATGAATAATATCAAAAAGGGATTGAAACCTCTAATTGGAATATATATTCTATCAATGTCTTTTCAAATCCAATTAGTAGGTAAGCTAATTTGACTTGATTAGATTTTGTAAGAGAGAGTATCCGAGAAAAGCAAATCTGTTGCCTGTAGATTTTTTATCACTCACATTCGAACTCCATTAATTAGGCAGGAAATCTATTTGGAAATCCAAGTATCATACTCCATTTTGTTATTGGTATAGGGAAAGCGAGATCTGAATTATGAAGTGCCACATCAGCACATGGAGCTTGACACTGATACTATATTAGAATGTAATTACAAGAAATAATTAAGATATGTGTAACATCTCAAGAAATGAGATCTTATATGTTCCCTGTGGAAGCAGATAAGGACTCCAAAGTTCTCTACAAGGCTTTCATGTTCAAGATCATAACATCTCAAGCATCGAATCCATAAAAGAAAAAGGAAAAAGGGAAAAAAGGAAAACCTTCATCTTCTTTAACCTGCAGCCACATGTTCATGCATGACAACTGGGAACCTACTGAGGAGCTTCCACAGGATAAGATCTCTTGAAAGGCACGGAGAATCCACTGAGATGTGGAAGGATAATTAACCTCGCACTTAGACACCTAAATAGCCAGTTTCCTTGGAGCGGTGGATTTGGACTTGACTTGCTATTCGCTGTGAGATTGTGGCATGGCATGATGGCCAACTCCATCCAACAACGGAGGCAATGCCATTGCTTTTGCTTTTGGTGAAAGCTCAGCTACCACTCGCCCTTCACACATGCCTCTTATTCCTCCTTGACTTTGAATTTCCTCTCTCTCTCCCCCCTTCTCTAATGCTGGACCTCCTATCCTAAAAAGCTTCTCTGTATAAAGTCTCATGTCTCTTTAGGAATCCATTCCTCTCTCTCTCTCTCTCTCTCATTTCATGGTGTACAAATCTTTGAATGTGCTTGGCCATGATCCACACCACCAACTAGTCTTGCCTCTCTTTCCTCTAGGGTTTAGAAATCCCACACACTAGGGTTGTTGCAAGTGGAGCATGAAACCCACCACATCATGTGTTGCTAGTGAAGCCGGTGCAGCTTTTATGTCCATGGAGGATAAAGATTTCTCAAACTTAAGTGGTTACCATTCATTTAAACAGTGACTCAAATTTTCCATGTGAAAACCAAGTCAATGTCATGATTGTAAGGGCACACATCCACTAGTAGTAGTAGTAGTAGTACCCTTTTAATAGAGAACTCCACACCACTGTGTTTGTTGGTTGGTCAGCTTTAAAGTAATTTGAGATTTAGGAAGAATCACAAAGTCAAGTTTGATGATGGTGACAACAAAAGAATTGCTGTAGGTAGAGAGAGAGAGTCTTTGTGCAATCATTCAAGTTTGATAGGCCAACAACCATTGAAAGCATGCTCTTAGAGGGGAGAAAATAAAACTTGTGGATCTTAGCCTTTCTTTTCTTTTTCTTTTGAAAAAGAATAGGTTCCTGCATGCACTCTTGAAATATGAGTGCATGTTATGTGATTCATATTTCTCTACAGCAAAAGGAGTGTAGAGATGTTGACTTCTTTAGCACCAAACAAAATTTCGGCAAATGGTTAGACTAATAGGTTATGCTTACCGAATTGGCTTTTGGTGAAGACATCAATTTCTTATTTTAGGACCTATTGCACATGCTTAATGCTTGAATAAAAGTTGAGTTCTTTTTCTTTGATAAACTGCTTGAGTTATTACATTTAATTATAAGTCAATTGAACTATGAGATGAGAATTAGATGCACATACTGATTTAGATAAAATGCAAATCTATTTATTTGAATCTAATTAGTAGTATATATATATATATATATATATATATATATATATATATATATATATATATCATTTGCATAATGTTTTTTTCTTGATGGTTCTGATTGGGCACAACATAATGTCAGGTAATTAGACCATGACAGTACCATTTAAACTTCATAATAAAATTTCAAGATTAACACATAGTTTCACTCCAAAATAAAAAATGTTTTGAATGCATAAAATATTTTAGGTATTTGGTAGAATGGTGGTTGAGATTCCTTTTCAAACTAGGCATAGACAACATTACTGCCCACAAAATGACAATATCATGTACATAAAATATGTGACCAAAAAATCTATAATTTTTTTAACAGCAATTACTAGTTCACTTTGCTTTAGTCCACATATTCTATTTAGGGATTTTTTTTACATTTATTCGTTTAAAATCTGAAAATACAGTAATATGCTTTGATAAATTCTAAATAGCATATATGGCTTTCAAATAATTCACTTATATTTTTTATTTTTTATATTCATCCAAAATCTCAAGTCATCACTACTAACTTAATCACTTTTATTAATAGCAAGTTTGAGTTAAAAAATTTAGAATGTCTATAAGGGCAGTGATACCAATCGAACGACAACATCTCTGTTCTAATGATAAGCTGAAATAGATTAATTATGAAGTCGTCGTAAGTTTTGTAGAGATATCTATTTACATCCGTATATATATTATATATATATACATATATATATACACATATATTATATATATACATATATATATATATACACATATATATACATATACACATATATATATATATATACACACATATATATATATATATATATATATAGCCTAAAAAGGGTTGATGTTATATGACACCCAACTAATCAATGTGAGACATATACCATCAATATGGTACCTCTTTGCCAAATCCACTAAAAATTTCCAGCGACATAAAAGGATGTAACGTTATATGTTGTCTCTCTCTCGATGAAAAGAGTGCTTTGTGGTCTTCTTCTATGCCTTCGATCCTTGGGACTTCCCTCTTCACGAGTCAACATCAAATCTTTGCACTACTAAAGCCCCTTGGTAATTGCAGTCCTCGTCTTCTTTCATGTTTCTTTCATGTTCCTTGCGGCATTTCGAAGGATTTATAGTAAAATTGTTATCATTTGGGGTCTGTCGCAAGTCAAAAGAAACAAAAGATACGAAACAAAAGTAGTAGAAAAATATTTCGCAAATCCAACATAGATTACATGGAAACGTCAGCACAAGTCCAGAAGTGACACGTCGCCGCTAGCGAGGGACGCGTCATCCGTGACATCACCAAAATTTTTATCAATTAAATTAATTAAAAAATATATTTTAAATCTATAAATTTGATAAATTAATATGATACATCACTATTAGATTGAGGTTTTAAATATAAAAAATATTGATATATAATTTTATAAAATATTAAAAAAAATAAATAAATGAATAAAGTCACCTACATGTGTAAGATGAAAAAGAAAATAAAGGGAAAAAAAACCTTTGAGTCAAAGTGGGAATGATCCAAATTTAAACATGTGTTACATGAAGACTATTCAAAGACTGCTCTCAACAAATATCCACCAAAGCTAAGTTGATCACGGGAATTTTTTTTCTTTCTTTCTTTTTGATTTGATGAGATGCTCTTCAATCATTGCATTGCATTGCATTTCACGGATATTATACGAAATACATAGCTGCAACTTGCGAGAATGAATGTACAAAACGAGAGGATCCTCCAACTCTAACTATATTGAATTAATTAATGTGTAAGATTCTGTACTATTATTTATTATGGCCGCCACTGTAGTGTGTTCACCCCTTTAGCCGTTGTGCTCTCTCTCTCTCTATTTATCTCGTGCATACAGAGACGCCCTCTTCTTGTCTCGCACATTTATTGCGAGCTTTCTCTGTCGGGCTTCAGTTGGCTTCAGTCGTCTTCCAAGCTACACCATTTAATGTTCCTATTACTACTACTGCTGCCACTACATATCCCTTCCCCTCGAAGATGTCGAACTTTCCTGCCTCTCTCTGCGATTCCTCTTTGAATATCTTCCACCTCGCCGTCTACAGCTCCGATCCATGGCCCTCCCCATCATCCTCATCATCTAGTCCCTGATCCCTTCTTTCTACGTGCTTTGATCTCTATTGCTTTGCTTCTTTCTGTAGCTCTTGGAGAACTGTGAGATATAGATATGCCGGGGGTGTACCTGCACTTGTCGCCTCGGGGGATGACCGGTGGAGGGGGGAGACGCGGGCCGGCACCACCCAAAGGATGGATGGCGATACGGGTCGGAGGCGCGGGGGAGGAGCAGCAGCGGTTCGTGGTGCCGGTGGGGTACCTCAACCACCCGCTCTTCGTGGCCCTGCTCCGGGCGGCGGAGGAGGAGTACGGATTCCACCACACCGGCGCCATCACCATCCCCTGCCACGTCGAGCAATTCCGCCACGTCCAGGGCATCATCGACCGCGACACCTCCTCCACCACCGCCGGAGCCGGAGGCCACCGCCACCTTCACCTGTGCTTCAGGGCTTGAAAAGTTCAAACCCTACGTAGCTGAGGCTTTTGTAAAAGCTTCGGTAATTTAATTTTTTATGTTTTTTTTTCTTTTTGTGATCAAGTTGAAGGTCTTTTAGTCTTTATGTCTCGAATAATATATGAATATAATCATCTCAAAGGAAATATATATATATATATATAATATAATATAGTATATTTATATGGGTCATATTATCTTGTATCTTAGATATTCCAAACAATAAGAACCTATTAATATCAGAAAAACACCAAAGTTATATACTCTCGAACATCATCTCCAGCAAGATTTTCCCAAAATAAAGAAGAAAAACTAGTGAATCATAAGATTATTTAACGAGAATTAAAGGGCAGTGCAAAAGAGGGCTTTCAAAGATCTTGTCAAATAAAGAAATTATTTTATGATTGAAACTTTGATTACTTGAGTTATGAGAGGTTGATTCTATTCTTGTTCTTTAGCCTTACGAGAAATAATTAACTCCTTTTGTAGGAATCTGAAAACATACTTGTAGTTCGTTCAATCAAAGAGACTTCGTTGTACAGGAAAACAGCATAATACATGCTATCAAGGCATCAATGGCATACATTTCAGGTACTTCAATGCACAAAGCAACGTCAGTTGTATTGATCCCTTCGAAAGCAGAGCTTCCATCAATCATTGGGGTCTCATTACAGATTATTCTCTGCAGGCATTCTCTACAAAGCCAGGATCGAAAGAATTGCAACAATAACAAACGAAGAGATGGGGTAGATAATGAACAAAGAATTACATCAGGGGATCGCAGGATTTAGTTATGTCTCACGTTTGCGCTGCGGATGGTTACGCCATGTAGATATTTGGTGTATCCAAGAAAGCTGAGCTTGCCATCTTCTTGTCTAATCCAGTCTTGCAGAAAGGAGTGAGAAGTCGTGGTGATGTTCAATTCCTGGACAGAGCAGTTCTATCAGGTTCTAACATAATTACATATACATGTATAGTTATATTGTGGAATAATGATCAGTACCTGCGCAAGCTCTTCGACTGAGAGAACTTGATTTCCCTCCTCTTCGAAGTATGAAAATGCTGCGGTGGCTATCTGCTCCCATTGTCCCAAAGCCTCAAGCTGATAAGGGCTGATAGCAGCAGCACAAAACTCATCGAAATCCATGCTTCTGGATGATAGTGCCTCCAACTGAGTGTTGAATCATACAAAATTCAGTGTCCTTTGCGTTTTCAATGTAGAAAGATTTATCACTAGCAGCAAAAGTATCAACAGTTTGGAGAAGCAAGACAGAATGCACCTCCCGTTATGATCTTAAGTCTTAACATCATAAATGATAACATCACCAGAAGATTAATCTAATACTACTAAATAGCATAAGACTAGATGCATTACCACATTCAGAATGTCAGTAACCCCGGACAACTTCATGGCTTCAGTTGTCTTTTCCATGAGTGCCTGAAAAATATGAACACTACAAAATTAACGGAACACTACAAAAAAACATATGAAAAATAACATGAAATATGAAGATCTAGCCTTCTAAGTCATAATTAATCTGATTGAAATGCCAATGAGGTTAAAAGGCAAATTTACTTTCTGAAAGTTTTGAAAGGAGATGAACCCATCTTTGTTCGGTTCTAGTAGCTCAAACTGTGATCGTAGATAGAAGAGCCCATCCTCAGTTAGAGCTTTAGATAGTGCCTATACAGAAAGAAAAAAAAGTATAAACTAGAACAAGTTTAGATTGCTAGCAAGTTTTTTAAGCAGCATTAAAATGCATGCCAGTAATAACATTGCTTGGATGCTAATTTAGTTACTTGGTTTTGTTTTTTTATAGATTTGATTTACTGTCTTAAAATAAATATCACTATACGAGTGCCCACAAGCCATACGACCTCTGTTTGTGCCACCCATATCTTAGCTCAAAAAAGCATGAGTGTACACAAGTCTGAAACCCCATTTTTTCGACAACTTATCTTCTGTATGTGACCCCATTTAATCATTCACAAATTTTTTATTTTTAAGCAATTTTTTATAATTTATATTTCATAAGTTCAATGAAAAAGTTAATCTGCTTTTTTGCATTACAGACTATTTCCAAACTAAACAGCTTTCTTGGACTTGAGTTCAGCTTAGAACACAATTGTAATAAAAAGATCAAGCTGCCGCCACGCCTTACCAGTGGCTTACAACAAGCATTCTACCTTAACATTAAATGTATAACCTCTTTACAAGTTACAGTCTGTGTTGAAAATGTGAAGCATACAGATGAGGAATGACTGATGCAACAATATGCCTTTGTAACAAACTGAAACTAGCAAGTCAAGTATAAAAGTGAGCATCTAAATCTGAGCACTATGTACCTTTAGTGCAGCCTGCTTTAGAGGTGTGGCACGAAGGTATGATTTGATTAACTTATATATAAGCATATCTAAAGGAATTTGTGTTTGTTCGCTTCGCAACCAAGGGTGAGCTGCCACATAAAAAAACATATATCTGTTTTCAGCTGGAGAATTATGACAAAACAAATTAAGTGCAAAGGCATTAATGTTGCAGAAGAAAAGATATGAAGAAAATCATATCATATTTTAGTTTAACATTCAACGAATGCCCACCAGGTTATCATTTGATGGAGCAAGCAACTTACTCAAAGCCTGAGCAGCTGTCAATCTTTTCCTGTAGTCCTTATTCAAAAGCCTTGTCACAAAATCTTTAGCTTCTGGGGATACAGCAGGCCAAGGGGTGTCATCCAAATTAGGATCGGCTCTCAAAACAGAACGAAAGATTCCTGATTCAGTTCGTGCCCAGAAAGGTCTACTTCCACATAATAGAATATAAACTATAACACCAATGCTCCACATATCTGCTTCTGTACTGTATGATTTATGTAGGACTTCAGGTGCAACATAGTATGCACTTCCAACAATGTCATTTAATCTTTCATCTGCATGACCATAGATTGGAAACTTCTGTTGAGCATCAAATATAATATGGCGACACATAAATCAAGTACAACAATGGTGATGATAGTAGCTGATATACCATAATCAAGTATATAGAGAAAACTTTTGGAACTGGAGTAGGCAAATCAGGTAAAAATTTATGAACAATAGTAGAGATTACACAATCATTGTGCTGAGGTTGCACACTAATTTACCAAAGCATACTGAATATGCAGTTAATGTAAAGCTGGAAAGTTGGCAAAAAGATTTGGGCAGCAGCTTTTAACTACATTATCATCTTTTGGCCAACTTGTTTTGCCATTGATATCTAAGCATTTGAAGTATGAAGCATGAAAAATATATTGATACTATGGTACAATACCAATTATTGTTTATGAAGACTGATTCTTAGAAGTCTTGATACTTGTTAGATGTGTAGTTCAAACTTTTGATAATTAAATTTCCAGAACAAAAATTAATGATGTTATGATAAATTCTATAAATTTCCAACATAAAGTTGAGAAATAGCATCTCTGTACAACAAGCTGCTCCACATACTTATGTAAGGGTTTCAGAATACAAGATTAAAAGTATCATTAGTTTAACTTATTATTTGTCCATGTTTACTACAAAAGGAAAACACTTGCCATTCAGGTTTAAATTTAACCATGAAAACAAGCTGTACACAAGAAGAAGTTGCATCTAGAAGAACTTGGAAATAGATGAGGGCATCAATTGCTAGCAAAGAACTAATTGATTAACTTCTTTGCTTCCGAACACCTATGGAAGTTAACCTTCATCAAAATCACACTATGAATATAAAGATGCAGGTACCAATGGCTAGCAGATATGTTTCAGAATTAAATCAATCGCACTGAAGAACTTCTTCAGCCCCTAAGAACTATAGAAGCCAAACACTTTGAAATCAACTTCAGGAAATATTTTATCGAACATCACTTTTATCATATGATTTGACATACACAAGAAAAATCATTTTCAGCTAGACGATTCCAGTAAGACTCTATCTTCATGTTTGTCGCTGTCCCGATTCAGTATAAAAGACACATGAATGCATCAATATATTACAATAAATTGCCAACATTCACAGCCACTTGTTACCTGGTCTGATAAAATCAGAAAGACCAAAATCAATTAACTTCATAACAGCATTTTCATCTTTACTGGTGAAGAGAAAATTCTGTCACAACATAGAGAAGAGAAGAAAACATCAGCAACAAATACAAGTTAAATAGAAAAGGGAATTAGTAGAAGACAGAGCACAACTAATTTCCATTAATATGCAAACTACAGAGCATCAAGCATAAAATCCAAGGTAGACCTCTGGCTTTAGATCACGATGCACAACACCTTGAAGATGACAAAAGGCTACCACACCCAGCATCTGCACAATAATTGCTTTGGCATCTTCCTCTGTGTACCTTCCACCTCTTTGGAAATACAGAAATAGAAAATTTCATAAGTCCACGAGTCAATTAAAACAAGATATGGACCTTCTCTTGCTAACAAATTGACTAAAATTAAAATTTAAATTACCTGGCCAAGATTCTATCTAATAATTCTCCACCTTCACAAAATCTGAGAAAGAAAAGCAGGGAAAGATGGTGAATACCGAACAACATGAGCAAATTTCATTAACAGGCTTGAAAAGCACACATAATAATATAAATTCAGAATCATGTAAAAGATATGAAAAAGAAATCAAGTTAAAGGTATGGTGAAAAAATCTCACGTAAAACCTCAATTTCATGGGTTTGTTAAAATACTGCATTTTTCGACAGATCCAAGGAATTACAACTTTCATATATTTAGAAAAGAATGTTTACTGGATATTTTTGTTTTGAAGTATGGGAATCAAAAGTCAAAGGAAATTTATTTAATCTTATCTGGTCAGAAATATCATGGCAAGCACAATTCAGGAATAAGATATTTCCAATTCATCATACCACATTACAGGAAAACTGAAAAGGAAATAAATAAGACATACTCCATGATTATGTAGACATTATGGGCATCCTCACATGCTTCATAAAATTTAACAAGATTTTTGTGCCCAGACAAAGCCTTCAGAATTTTCACCTCCCTACTAACATCTTCAATTGATATTGGTGTTGTCATCTGCCATAAAAATGATGTTAAGCATACGATTATGTAAAAGAATTGTTGAAATTCGACATTGTAGTTAATAAAAAACAAACCATGTGTAGCACATAAAAGGGCAAAGAAGTTAAAACGAAAAAACCACAAAAGGAAACAAAAGACCTATTAAGAATACAACATCAAAAGACCCCGCATTGGCGGGAGCCTAGAGCACCAGGTACGCTCTTTTTTCACATGAATCAACATCCAAATATCAACTGAAGTCATCATGAATTGGGTACAGTTTGGTATCAGGTTAAGTTAGTTCGACATGGAATGAGCTTTCATCTTGTCGTGTTTTAGATTCAGTTTTAAGCAAATTGGTATAAATTTAGTCAGCTAACAGGTATATGTTAAGGCTTAGAAGGGTCATACACAGCATTCTTTTATTTCACAAAGTTTTCAGAAGTTTCGGTATGCTATGTCCTACTGACATGACACTGCTGCAAGCATATTTATTTTATCACTTCATGTGCATGCCACATAATGTCAATATATAACGAGCACAAGATACAATGACAACAACAACAAGATGTAATGTTCCAACTATCTGAGATCAGCTATATTGGTCTCTACTGACCATTGTTTAAGGTAATAAAATTGGTCAAACTAAGAGCAGTTAAATATTATTTTATCATTTCTAAATAAGTTTTCTTAGGTCTCAACTTACCTCATCTCTAACCAGGGTTTTATTAGGTTTTTTTGGGATCCATGCCATCTTAAAGGGTTTTCAATATCTTATCTTCTAACAAAACCATGTCTAAATGTACAGGAATATAAATATTTCTAGTATCAACACAGATATCCATCTCAACATCCTCATTTTAGCAACATTATGAACCTTGATATTATCTGATTTTAGAAAAATCAGTCTCGTAGGAGAGAAAAAGATAACTATTTTAATAACTGTCAATTAAATTAACATGCCGTTTCTAAGTTCATAACACAGATATTTGCAGAGTTGAGGAAAAACCCAATCAAACCCGTACTTAAATATCCAACAAGAATGTCAATAAATATAATACAAACATCAATCATACAGGGATGCAAACAACATGACACAAGAACGGATCAAACGCTAAGACGGATAGGAATTCCTCCGACGAATCCAATTGCTCTGCACAGTGCACTTCCTTATTCTTTCAGGAAGAAGTACTAGGTAGTGACGCAATCAAAACTGAAAAGAAAGGTAAAAGAGAATATTTACGCCACACATGAAGCCGCACCTTAGCTTTGGAGACGATCTTGACGGCAACGGTTTGGCCCTTGATGTCCCCCTTCTTCGCCTTAGCCAAACACGTATTCCCGAAATGCCCCCGCCCCACCTCCTTCCCGAGCTCATACTTGGACCCGAAGTTCTTTCCATACCCGAAGTTCTTATTTAGCGTAGGCTTCTCGGCATTCCCCGTACCGTCCTCGGCGGTGGTCCCCTCCTTGAGCCTCCCCGGGTCCAGGCGCTTGGCGAGCGCCGCCTTAATGTGCTTCGCGGGCGACGGTGGCGGGAAGGGGCGGCGGAAGAATCGCCGCGGGGTAGAACTGGCCGGCGAGGGGGAGACTCCGGCCGGGAATGGGCTGGCGGAGCCCTGGGTGTATGGGCTGGGCCAGCAGGAGGACGAGTAGATGGGGGTTACATGGCCACTGTCCCCGGGCTGAGGGGTGTTGGTGGCGGTATTGCCATCTCCGACGTCCCCACCATCGTCAGGGTGCCTCGGATTCCGGCGTCGATGGCGTCCTCTGCCCCCGCCGATGGAGATGTTCTTGCCGTGGCACTGGCCCATTCCTCTTCCACGTCCGCCGCGCGACGCCGCCGCCGCCTCTTCCCCTTCTCTTCTTCGCCTTCTTCTCTATCGGATCGCTAGGTTTCGAGGGTTTAATTCGCGAGGAGAACGCGGACGAGGTCAAAGACGCGGCAATGGGGCGGTTGGAGGAAGAGGAGGAGCGGAAGAAGAGGGAACGACGAGGGACTTATTAAATAGGGGTCTCCAACCGTACTCCAAAGATAATATGGAAACGCCGAGGGGGCGATCTGTAAAATAGGAGGGTTCAGGATCTCCTGTCGCCGCAGCGTGCAGGAAACAACATGTGCTCCGGCGAGAGGCCACGTCTTTTGCGTCGTCATTCTGACTATCAGACACGTGGAATACGGCGAGTGGAGAACATCGTTGTATGGTGCTTGAGGAAGGAGACTTCTCTCCGGCAACACGGCGCGTCGGTGAGCGCGCGTTCAACACGTCTTTTTTGAATATAAAATATTACAAGAGAAGCTAAAAAAAAAAAAGAAAATAATGCTCAATAGCCGGAATAGAATACTTAGCGCTGAGGTGGCAGAACACGCAGACGTCGGATGAACCAGTCGAAAAGACTTTGGTGGCTGCGATTGGATTCGTGGGGACATCATCGGTCGCTGATTTGTTGGTCTCGACTCACACGCAAGCAGTATGGATTGCGTATGACGTCACTTCTGACGTCAGGAGTCTCTGCGTTTTACCAAATTTGGAAACTTGTCATATTTTTGTTTCATTCGCTTTTATTACATCTCCGATACTAACGTTACAGACCACCATACTGTTGGATGACTCGGTATCATATCTTGCGATGGACAGGGTTCACTTTTGTATCATATCTTTGTCCTGGCACTAAATGACAAGCATATACTTTTTTTGCTGGTAGCCATCTCGGAGGTTCCTTCCCTGTCAAAATATTGCGTTGACGACGCATGCGACGCCTGCTTAGATGTTTGACCTTTGAACGGGATACAAATGTTTTGAACATCCAGTGGATCAATGTGAACTGATACGGCAGGTCTTAAAGGGCGACGTGAACTAATATGGATCGATGTGAAATTGGAGAAAATATATATATGAGAACACAGATATTTAAAAGACAAGTCTTTTTATTTGTTTTAAGTCAACGTTTACCCGAATCTGCAAGTCAGAGAAGTAAGTCCAGACGTCAACTGGTTGTGTCAGTCAAATCGGCATGCATAAATACAACCACCGTTCGATTGTTTCTGGTTGACCACGTCGACCCCGGCATCGAATGCGTTGTCACATTCAACGTCACGATGAAGTCATAAGGAAGAATCGTGCAATCTTTTATTTTTGTTGATTATTCTTTTATGAAAATGTATTTTACTCTCTTTTAAATGCAAATAACTAATTTTAAAAAATAGTAAAGAGGACATTTTGATTTACCAGTTATAATTTGCATACTCTATTCCAAGTAGTTCCACATAATTGATTGTTTTATTGCCCACAAAATTAACTCAAATTTAATTGGTTAATCGAAGCAGATCTTTCCCAAAGATATTTTTAATAAAAGAAACTATATTAAATTAAGTAAATGAAGTGCATTCATTCCCCTATTTCCCATATACATGACTAATTATAATCTCACCAAAAGATCACGGGAGAGAATGAATCTATTTAGTGCATTCAAAAATCTACAAAGAGGAAGTATCTATATATTAGAAACGTTTAAGATAGGGCTAATTACATATTACCCTCTATACTTAGATACTATTAGTATTATAATCTTTGTATTTAAAAAAATTATATTATGATCCCTATAAACTAACGAAAAATACAACATGTGATATCACATGTTGGATGGATGCAAAAATAATGGACAAAAAGATAATTTTAATATCCTTTCTGTTTCCTGAGATATTAAAATTATCTTTTTATCGATAAAATCACTAATAACGAATGGACGTTGAAATTATCTTTTTGCTTATCACTTTCGTATCGATTCGACGTGTTGCATTTTCCGTCAATACAGTTGAGTTGATGATGTTAGCATAGATGAGATTATTTATTTTATTTTTAAAATTATAGGGTTCCTAAGGTAAATTAATTTTAAAAAAACACTCGTTCTTGCCTCTTAAGACAAAAGAACACTCTCGAGTCATTTTATCTACGGATCCATAATATTAGGATTAACTGAGGAGTGTTACACCTCCCTCAATCCCTCGAAGAAAGCAACAAAGAAATCGTTTGCATATCGAAAAGAATTTTATAAAGAGCAATCTATGTGACCTGTAAATTGGTCGAGTAGATCAATAATTTGTCCTCGAGAATCCAGCATTAATCCTCTCATACCAACTGTTTGTTGTATCTACAAATGCATTTCCTCTAGCTCTCGAAAAGGATACGAAGTATACTCGATTAGAATGACTGGATCAATCATCAAAAAATTAGGATTCAATTCTATCATCGAACACATTTCATCACGGGTGTTTCGAATCCACCATACTATGATCATAATAAATGTCATCAGATTTCTCAAAAAGCCACAAAAGCTTTTCGTTGAAAAGAAATTTTCGATTTCTCCTCACACACAGACCGAAGTGAAAAAAATGCGGTGAATGAACTGTAGATCAACATTATTACATGTGCTATTGATTACCTAAATGCTCCAACTGTAGATCAGATGTTAGGAGGTGGTGGCACAAAAGTTTCTTACAACATTCTCAGCCAATGTAACTCATGTTACATTCTTCATCCTTCCTTGTGGTGCTGCTCTCATATCCATCACTAAATCGATGTATTGTAATAAACCTAATTATTATCATGACTTTAAGTTTTCAAAACAAATTGGTATTAGATCAAATGTATATTTACTTTGAATACTTTGATTCAAACTCATTTACGGTTCCTATTCTCCCCTATAGTATGGTCGTATTTCAACCGTCCATCTGATCAATATAGACTCTAATCACGGTTTTACAGTGAACTAGCAGATCTTGTAGTGATAAGCCAAAAGACAGCTCCTCCGGTATCAAAGTAATTGCAGATATCAAACATTGTTCTAAAACTATTATGAGGGGTGTACGAGACCAACATCTTGTTGACGATGAAAGCTTTAATCATCATGTAGTGTGGGCTCTCCATCGATAAGATGGATAGGCAACATCTCATGCATGCACAAATGGTTTCTAATTCTCATTGTCCCTCGACGAATGCAGATCTTATTCTTCTCTATTATCAATTTTCCATTTTGCCAATGCAAGTTGAAGACAATCTTTCAACAACACAGATATGGATGTGTAGGATATGGGCATGAATTGTACAAGGAATAGATGCAGAGGGGATCGAGAAAGAGGAGAGGAGGAGTTGGGGAAGACGGTGTTTGCTCTCGTTTGATCAATTACTTGCTGAAAGAGTCACAAAAAGGGCAAGAAAAGACTGTCATCAGTTGATGTTTTAAGCCCTGGTGGACAGCTCCCATTTCGTTCACAGGAGGGGGAACTTGCCGTGCCACCAGCTGGAGGATCTCTTGTGAGTTTTCTGTGGTGTGAAGCTGAGCCCAAACATCTCCTTCATGGCCTGCCCGTGCTCCTCAAATCCGATCAGCTCGGCCACAAGCGATGCGCTCTCTCTCACATGTTGCAGGTCGGTCTGAGTCCAGAGGAGTTGAGCCAGCTGAAGACTCCTCTGCCTGGAGTTCAACGCAATTCCCCACTTGGCGTAGAGCGCCTCTCTCTCAGCCGACGACAGTTTCTTATGCATCTCCCGACACAGCATCTCCCTCTCCCGGCGGATATATCTCGAGCTGCCAACAGCATGAACATGCATGATCTTCCATGGAGAAAAGATGGAAAAAGATGAGCATTAGAACAATGATCCTACCTTGACGCAAGACTAAATATGTGACCATCTTCTGCCGCTACGCCGCCAACGTTTCCAAGAGCGAAGCTGTTCCTTAGAAAGGAAAGCCTTCTGCGTTCGACTTCCATGTAGAAGGAGTCGGCTGGGTCGCCTTTGAAGAGTAGGAAAAAGCAAGATCTGTGGACCAAGGGGACTTCGCACGCATGCCAAAGCTGGATTATCTCCTGTTGCTCTCTCTGGAACTCCTGCGCGTCCATGGCTGCATCCTCAACAGTCTTCACAGCTTCAATGGTTTGTGATCGAGTTGCTTGAGTCTCCGGAATCATATCCTCGGTAAGCTGCAGGGAGTTGCAGAACGAGAAGGTTATAAATGATACAAAAGTCATCTACGATACAAAAGTCATCTACAGGCATTTTAACATATGAATAATCTGTAATACCATAGCAGATAGAACAAAAGTAAATCCATGAATACATTTGGAATCACACCTGATCAGTAGTTTCCTCTGTCTCAATCTTTCCTGAATAAGAATCATGAGCACCGGTATCAACCTCTTCATGAACAGCTTTGATATCCTCAGTTTTTAGCACTTCAAAGGAAGTGGATTTTTCCAAGTCCTCCGATTCTCCGATTGAGAGAGTATCATTTTCTAGTCTTCTTTGATCCTCTCTAGGCTTTTCAGCAAACTCTTTTAAGATGTCAGGTTGTGTGCTTTTATCTCGCTCAACATTTTGGAGCCAAGACACGATTGAACTGCTCATCATGCTTGCGTTGCAGCTTTTACTTCTAGTTAGTCCCAACTCCCTGGAATTCATCAGTGTTTGCATCGAAGGCAATGTAGATGATAATCCATCATTACGAGGCTTGACAAAATTCTCGGTCGTTCTTGTCGCGATCTTCATCGATTGCTCCTTTGCAGGTATCCAGTGTGCATTTCCTAAAGATTCTGCTGTAGGATCCCCAAGCATCTTTTCATCTGTCAAATGTAGCAGACTATCATCTTCATCATTCAACAAGAGATTGAACTCATCGCTTCTGTTTGTGCTCAAGGCATGTATCTCGATACACTGAACCTCCTTGCATTGGTCTTCGGAATCTGCATAAGCAGCTCCAGTGATTTCATCCCTTCCCTGTTGAGGGATGTGTTTGCTAGGTGGATTCATGGTATCCGAAAGCTCTAGGCAGATGTTGTAGTTGTTGCCTTCTTCCGGCCTACCAAACATAGAAGAGTCAAAATCTGGAATTTGATACGTAACACCAGATACATCGGAGATCGAAAGTGCATCTTCACATGCACTGTGTAAATAGGATAGCTCAGATTGACTGGATTCTTCCTGTGCAAAAGGAAAAGAAGCAGAGGTTGGAGAAAACAAGGAAAAAACTCGTAAGCGCAAATTCCAGCTCGAAAGGACACATACCCATTGCCTAGAAAATTGGTAATCTGCCATAGGTCGGAGCAAATGCTCAAGTCGGGACTGAGCAAGATCTCTCTGCTGCATCAGCTCCTTGATTTCTCGCTCCATCTAAACAAAGAACAGGAAGAAGAAAAAGGCAATCTGTTGAGAATTGTCGAGGAACTTTTGCGGATTTCATGATTTGCATTACACTCATCATGAATAAGCTACTAGGAAATCATGGTAAGAGATCGAGATCAAAATTTAAGCTACAATCATCACAAACATGTGTCTATGTGTAAGAAACTAGTCCATGCGATAAGAAATCGATTCTATCTCAACCTTTTTGATCTGGGCATCTTTTTCGCTCAGGGCATCAGGATGATACGTGATGGAGGCAGCTCCACGGTATCTCAGTTCATTCTCCAATCTTGCAAGTTCTTTCTGTAGATGCTTTATCAGTGCCTTATCAGACATCAACACATTGACGTGAGCATTGGTAACTATTTGCTTAGCGCAGCTTGCAAACGAGAGAGTGTTCCTGGATTGCTCGATATGGCTTCGGGCAGGGCTCATTGTGCAGATGATGGCAGTTCTTCCATTACCTCCCAAGAAGGGTTGTAATATGCGTGTCAACTTGGAATCTCGATATGGAATGTGTCCAGTTCTCCCTTTGCTGCATAAAGAAAGTGGAATCCACAGTAAATGACAACATTTAAAGAGAGACACTGACCTTCTTTTCAATGAAAGAAAGATATAGGATAACAGCATTTCGATGACCTTAGCTTGCGGATGACAGTTCCCAGGGTAAGCAAGCTCCGATTGATATGGCAACCCTCTTTGAGCCGAGTACCAGCAGATGGTGATTGAGATGCGCGTTCACTTCCTGCTAAATCAATAAAATTCTGTATCCACAAGAAAGAAACTTAGCCTCCTATTTGCTGCCATTTCATCTGAAAGTTCAAGGGGAAAGGAAGAAGAAAGTTAGTCATCGACGGGAATTCACATACCACAGCAGCTAGAAGAGTACTTGAACTTCCTCTTCCCGTGAATTCGTGAGCGGTACTCTGGATTGTCTGCAGATTGAGATAGAGAAAAGAACTGAATTCCCCCCGTTAAGATAGTAGAAATCATTCAAACATCTGATCAAAGGCAAACCAGTCTCAGTATCTGATGCGATCGGGAGCTCATTTCGTTTAAGGACGTCTCTCCGACCTGTCGTTGTGCTGCGATGAATACATATGTACGGAGATTAAAGTGTGGGAGATGCGAATGTAGAAAGATATGAACAAGACATGTTCGGTTAGTACCTTCACACACACAAAGGAGTTCCTTGAGATGCCACTGGTCCCTTAGAGTTTCCTCTGTAAGTTTCTCCACAACAGTCCCTCTCTGAGAAGGATAGGTAGCAAGTTCACTAACAATGCTTGTTGTTTCATCAAGAAGAATTCAATGATACAACAGCCATAAGTGCAATGCTTTACCTCTGCATCATCGAGAAGCCTGAGAGGAGAGGTGTCAGTGCTCAGCAGATCTCTTACCAATTCGTTGTATATCTCCATTGCCGAGAATTTTAGAACAAAATCTCTTTCCTCGTGCTGCAAAAAGGAAAGAAGTAATGAACGAATAACTACAGAAAGCACAAGTGCTCTGCATTGTTTCTGGAAGGCAAGTGCAGGTATTTGTACCCTCTTTATGTAGTCATATATGTCTTCCATGGCATATTCGGTTATCCCGGTCATTGTGTATGTCTTTCCACTGCTTGTTTGTCCATATGCAAATATACTTGCTGCGATGAACATGTTCTACACTCAGTTTACAGTGTTCTCTTTCTTGATCAGGAGGAGTACTCGGACAAAGGTTAATAGACTGATACAGGCAAAAAAATTCAGAGAATGTTCCGCTCACCATTGATTCCATCGACGACAGAGAGAGCGACTTCCTTAGCTCCTTCATCATAAACATGTCTCGTGTCGCACTCGCACCCAAATACTTTGTCTAATCATCATGAACAAGAGGGAGATGAGGATTGCGAAAAACTGCAAAACTGCAGTGCATATAGTGTTGTGCGAATTCTCAGGATGTTAAACTGCATAATCCAAGAAATGAATTTTCTTGGCTTTGTCATAGGAGAGCAGAAACTAAGAATCACAAAAGAATTCCTTCGTAGAGTCCTAAATATGAAGGCAAGACCATGGGATCTGCCCCCCAGTCTGCTTCCATAATATGAAGACAAAAGAATCATTCGCCAGGGAGAATCATCATGCACATTCACCGAAATGCTGAAGGTGCACCAATATGCTTCCGAGACTAGTGCAAAACATGCGTAATTGTGTTCAGAATAGGAAGAGAAAAGCTAATCAATGTGGAGCACTCACCAAATGTGTAGGCTGTTGGATACATTGTTCGCTCGGAATGGGCGTTCTTGAAGACGATGGTGGTGTTGTTCCTGCACTCCCAATCCGAGGGGTCATTCCTCCCAATCTCCTTGGCATTGAGGGGCCTTACCCTCACCGAGACCAGTATCCTCTCCTCCTTCCTTCTCCCCTCTGCCTTCTCCCATGGCGCAACCTCGTCATGGCCGATTGTTCCCATCCCTCCCCTGTTCAATGCCAATACCAATTCAGAGATTTCTTTGTGCTTAGTGGATGCAGTTCCTTAATTGCTGACTGATACATTTAATCAAACACCATCACCGATCGTTCCACGTGGGATCTTCCTAGAGAAGAGAGAGAGAGAGAGAGAGAGAATGGCAAACCTGTGGGATCTCCAAATATCTGCTACGCCAGAACTGAGAGGAGGTGGAAGGGGAGAGAGAATAGACGAATGACCTTCTAAAGAAGGGATCATAAGGTACGTGCTCCAATATATACTTTGTTGCAGATCTTGACAGCAAAAGAGAACCGAGAGAGAGGGAGAGGGAGAGGGCTGCAAAGCGACAGAATTGTCCGCACAGATCGCCGGGACAAAATGAGAGCCGCTGAAACGTAGCTGGCGCTGCAAGCGAAGCACTCTCTCTATCTATAGACCGGACAGTCTCTTGGCCTTTCTCCAAAGGCTGGCATGAACATAAGAGATCCCAAAATAAGTTCCTCCGACTCCTCCATGGCACCCAGGAAAAGGACGTGACTTCATCATCCGTAAGACTGCATGCGTCGAAGAAAAAAGATACCAGGTAGGGAGAAACAAGATGGATTGCGCTCATGGGTGATTGGGTGGTAGGGCATGGCATCAGGCATTCACGCTCGTCAACTGCAGCTGTAGCTTTCATGACCGCATCACCGCATGCAGATGTTCTTCTCCTCCTGGCATGGTGCATGGTTTGTGGTATCGGCTGAATCCAATATGCTCCATCTGTATCAGTGCCACCCATGATTGACGTAATATTTGGGTTGATTACTCCGTCTCGTACTTGATATTGATTGGAAGCAACCTGAATTATATGAAAAGTAGGCTCGAGCCTGAGGGCGAAAACAGCCTGGTAGATTGCAAGCTAGTCATCTAAATCTAAAGCCCAAGTCAAGGTAGAGCAGGATTTGAAATTGGATCCGCCCATCAAATGACTCACGACATTAAATCTGACATCCGTGTAAATCCAATTCATATCTAAATAACAATGGACAATAAATATTAACATTATGTTTTAGAGAGAGATCTCCCATCCCCTTTCTCGGAAGCTCAGTTTTACTCTTGGTCTAGTGCCTCACCTTATTATAACTAGGTGAATCTAGATCATACTTAGATCTATCAGGTCTAAGAAGTCTAGATCAATCAGGTCTTCACAAGACCGTTCCTTGGCCTGGCGATGAATCTAGTTCAAATATTTGCATCCTCCTTTAGATAAGTTTTTAATGCTACTATCCTATTTGTCCCTTTGCTTGTTTTCTCTTTGTCAAAGCTTGCCTCTGTGCTGTTGGTGAGCTTGATGCTTGTTGGAGACTAGACTATGACATTAATGTCGTCGTCCTCCCAAGCCTCTCAACATGTTACGTGTACTTGGGAGTAGATTAATCTGGTGCTTCTTTACCCTTTTGTTTCTTTTGAGAGCTCTAATAAAATCTCTCCTTCTTCCTTTTTTCCTTATCTAATCCATTCGCCCTACTTAACTCTCTAATGTCACCGACCCCTCTCAAACCCCTTCCTTCCTTCGAGGGAGATCCCTTCCGCTTATTTACACATGCCTTTGAAAATATCTAAGAGATGCAATGAATATCACATTTTGTAAAGGATTATGATTAAAAAATATATATTTTATTAACAAATGGTTGATTTTTAGCATAAAAAAATAATTTCATTAGGTCTATATTAACATGAAAAACTAAAGATGGGTTTAATGCGTATATTTTTGGATTATAAATTTTATTCTTATATTAGTTCTTTAAAATTAGAGTTTTTTTTTCTAGTAAAGATAAATAATAAAGATAGTGTTTGATTTAGGACATTAATTGTAATCAAATATTCAAATTAAACACTTTTTTTTATTTTCTTGGTTGCTAATAAAATTTAGAAAATAACTATTCAACATTTCAAATAGGGTGATGTTATTTTTGTTAGTTTAAATAAAAATAAATATTAAAATAAATAAGAAATTTTTTTTAAAAAAAACCTTAAATAGATGGCTCACCTCCTCCTATTTAATGGGAGTGATTCCTCTCCTTTATTTCTCACTAAGTTAAGTCTATCAATAAGAGAAACATTGAGTTGCATATGTTATATGTAGTTTTGAAGTATTTTTATTCCTTTAAATGTTAATTTTTTATTATTAAATTAAAAACATATTATATAAAATTTTTAAGATATTTTTTATCCCTTTTGAGGTTTAAAATTTTTATTTTTGAATTAGAATATGTTGAAATTATTTATGTCATATATATTTCTAAAATTTTAATCTTGAATGCATGATATTTAATTTTTAGATTTATACAATACTTGATTTAGAATGCTATTTCCACTTATAGAGTTTATCATTTCAATCTATTATTATTTATTATATTTTAATGACTTATTATTAATGAATATATGCTTTATTATAATGGTGTAATTCAAAATTAAGGAAATTTGTTAGATTTGAATTGAAATAAACCAATAGTCTCAAATCGTAGATCAGGCCATAACCCACAGGCTAAGCCTAACCCACAAGTGAAGCCATAGCCTATAGTCTAAGCCCAATCAATAAGTTAGGTTAAACCCATAAGTCAGACCCTAGCCCATAAGTTAGCTTAGCCCAGCCCAACATGAATAGTCATGTGTGATGCACATGACTAATTCATGGGCTTTGGATTGATGGCCCAACTTAATATGGTGCATAGATAGTCATGTATAGTGCCCATTACCTGTACGTAAGCTGATTTAACCTTGCTTAGTATTATATAGTCTAGTCTATTGGTCTTATTTTGTTGAATTTGAGCTCAAAAATTGATCGAAATAAATCAAATTTAATTAGTTAAGATTGATTCAAAGCGGTTCTAAATTAGTTTGACTTATTTAAATTTGTTTAAACTAAATTAAGTCTAATCTGATCCAAATTATACGGATGATTCTTGATCGAATTCTATTTAAGAGCATATCTTTTAAACTAAATTGAATCTAATCTAATCCGATCCAAACTAGTTGGATTTATCTTTGAGTTAATATCACTATATTTTAAAAAAATAATCTAGGATTACTTTTGACTTGTAATTTGATAAATAAATAAATTATAATAAATATTTATAAGTTATGCATATTAATAAAGTGATATTCATTTATTTAACTCTATGTACTTATGGAAGGATGTTTTACTCCTATAATTTTTTTTTTCATGATATGGCAATAATAAACTAATAAGCTTTTACCAAATCAACTAGTGAACACTTTATGATTTTTTTAGTTTTGGAGAGTGCATACTACCTCAATTGTTTGTTTATGCTGTAAAACGTTTGCCTACATAAATTTCAAAATAATTTCTTATATATTTATGCATATATGAGGTTTATCATTAATAATTCTAATATCCACCATCCTATAGCTTTTTAAAGTAAATATACTTTTTTTGAGCAAAAGATATTGATGGCAAGTATTTCTGTTCTTCAGAGTGTTAATAAGAATAAATCTAAAGAGGTTTTGAACCTTGAAATCATATCATAAATCTTATTATCTAATGTTTTCCTAAATTATATATACATATTACATATTTTTTTATTAAAACTATGTCCAAACTATTAACTATTCAATTAGGTAACGACTCAAACTAACAAGAGATACAATCTGATTTAATTCTAATTCTAATTAAGAGATTGTGTGATCAAAATTGAGAAAAAAAAAACATAAAAAATTCTAAGACACGAATCGCTGTCTTAATACATATTTTCAGGTTTGATCGAAATTTTATTTCCGACAATGTGACTCACTTATACAACGAAAAGCCTGTCGAGAGTGAAACTACACCTTTGGAAATTATATCGACTTTGGGGATTATTTTTCAACCAACCCGATTTAAGTCCGGGCTAATGCACTACGCCAATAATTGGGACAGCACTCACCTATAAATGATTCTCGATATACCTTATTAATGTCATATTACCTTCAAGTTATATCCATATATCTCGAACTCGATCCATTAATTAGCTCCCAATCTCACTCTAAATTGACCAAAACCTAACTCGAGCTAATTGGACGTCAAAATTTAGCTTATATATACCTAAAAATCTAAAATATATTATTATATCTGATAAAACATATTTTGGGTCCAAGACACGTCACAACCGACACCACGTCGCGCCACAGTTGGGTCAGTAAGAGGAGCACCCCCACAAGCTAAGTCAGAATCCGTACCGAGGCACTGTTTGGCATGTCCCATCCCGGAGGCTCGGGACGGCGTCGTCTGACGCTGTCCCGCGCGTCCCGGGACAACGGCCGCATAGTACCGTCTCATCCCTCGAGGATCAATCGCTACACTGAACCCGCATGCGATCGACCCTCGTACAATAATATAAAAACAATTCAACCCACAACTGACTTACTTGTCGGAGGGACCAAAGTCAGGAATCACCCGACGAAGGCCATTCTTGTAGGAAAGCGGCCATCATCGAGCCACGAGCGTCTTAACTTGGGAATTGCCATCTAGTGTACGAAGGCAAGCTGCAGACCAGCCTAGAGATGGAGAAGACGTTGCCCAACACAGACGGTGCTCGGACCGAGGAACATCGATCAACACCCTGTCGAGAGGGCCCAGCCTCCCTCGGCATCCTGCTCAGCCGACAAAAGACTTCCGACATCGACTCGTGGACCAAGCCGTATCGACTCATCAGTCATGGTACATTTATTCACCAACAATATCCATGTAAAGGAATTGGAAAATTCCAACTCCAAACCCCTACTTGGCCAATAACATTCATCGATTGACATGCAGTCATTATTCTTGTGAGATTTCTCGGATCAGCAGTCAAAAGAGTTTAACTAAAAGCACGATATGCTTGCTTCTTCATGAATAAAAGTTGAATGCAGTTGTCTCTCCGTCTTTTCTGTGTCTAGCTTACGTTGTCACACATCAGAGAGAGGCGCGGGAAGCAGCATCTCATGCTTTTGGCTCACTCAAGCAAAGCCCGTCAATACCTCGTAAAGCCATAGGAGGCTTAAAGGGCGGACGAAAGGTGAGAGGCAGTGGCCCCCTTCTTCCTTCTCACGCCTCCGTGTTTGCTTTGAATTCTTTCACCTTCCTTCTTCCGCCATTCCTCCAAGCTTAGGCAACGGAAAATGCCACAACATATATGTCGACCTTGTTGTTTCCACACTCCCTAACATTATTAGCCTTTCGTTGCAATTAATGAGTGCACAGAAATCTTTTCCTTTCTTATTATAATCTATCTTTTAGATTCCATTTGCGATTAAGGAAGGTTTGAGTCATATCGAATGGACGAGGAAGGAATGCTCGATCGATCTATTTTGACTTCGTCTGAAACAAAAGGGAGGAGCTGATGAAGCGCCATCATATGATCGATCCCTTGTATCTTTTGCTGTGGCCTGATCTGCTGTTACTGTATCCGATGCAAAAGGGAGAAGCTATTGGCTTATCTGCAAAAGCTTATGGGATCACTTGTGCAGTACTAAAGTTCATGTTCTGAAAGTTTATGGATTCACCAATCTTGATTTAGGCAACAGCACCCCAATATAATTAAACTGTGGAACAGTAGCTATATCAGCTATATACGTCCAAAAACACTAATCACACAGTGGGCCAGCATCATCCATGTGTCAGTACATGTCTGATGATTCCTTCCCCCAATTTTAATCAGCTGATCATGTTGGAAAAGGGGACAAATCTACCTTTTCTTTTCACCGATCTTAACATGTATCATATCCAACGATGTAGAAGAAAGAGCCTCTCTCTGAACCATAGCAGCAGTGATCCTGTGAACCCAACAAGCTTCTGCAGAACACAGGCCGATAAGCCAATCCGCTGTGCAACAAAGCCAAATGTGCTTCCAACCTTGTGGCTTTAGCTCACTTTTTAACTCCACCATGGGCGATGACCCCACTCCCCACCGAGTTTGTGGCCTCTCGTGCCAAAGGATGCTTGTGATCAGCTGACAGCACCATTCCTGTCGGTTACCACCTCCCTCCCTGACCTCCCCCTCCCTTTGTCCTCTCTCCCATATTCCCGTGATCGTCCTGTGTCTTACTTTACCCCATTGTATAAATATTGGAGTCATCTTCCCTAGGCGACAACATGCATGTAAGACTCAGCTTATCAGTGCATTAGCCTTTTTAAGTATACTCCCCTCCGAGCTAATAGTAGTCATGACACCCTTCTTTCTTCTTCAACTACTGATTTCTGTGTCGCTGACATTGGCAAGTAGTCATGACTACCATGAGGCTTTGAGCAAATCTATTCTCTTCTTTGAAGGGCAGAGGTCCGGGAAGCTCCCCCCGGACCAGAGAGCCGGATGGCGTGGAGACTCCGCGCTGTCCGACGGCTCGGAGGCCGGGGTCGACCTCACCGGAGGCTACTACGACGCCGGCGACAACGTCAAGTTTGGCTTCCCTATGGCCTTCACCACCACGATGCTGTCATGGAGCGTTATCGAGTTCGGCGAACTGATGCCGACCGACGAGCTCCGCAACGCCGCGGTGGCCATCCGATGGGCCACGGATTACCTGCTGAAGACCATCTCCCACCCCGGCCTTGTTTTCGTTCAGGTCACAACTCACTAGCACAGCTTCACTGGTATCAGTAGCAGCAAACCGTAGTAGCAATTAAACTTGGCCAAGCTCTGCATTTAGGTGGGGAATCCTATAAGCGACCACAACTGCTGGGAGCGGCCGGAGGACATGGACACGGCGCGGACGGTGTACAACGTGAGCGCAGACAGACCGGGGTCGGAGGTGGCGGGCGAGACGGCGGCCGCATTGGCGGCAGCGTCCATGGTGTTCCGTGACATTGATCCAGGCTACTCCCAGACGCTGTTGGAGAACGCCATGAGGGCGTTCGAGTTCGCCGACACCTACAAGGGGGCTTACAGCGATGACCCGCAGCTCAAAGCTGGAGTGTGCCCCTTCTATTGTGACTTCGATGGGTATCAGGCAAGTCACTCTGCTCTCTTCGTTCTCATCTGTTTAGGCATACTGTGAGTTGATTGCAGTGTGTGATATTAGGCAAATTCTTAGCATATTAGGCCACTAATTGTCATCACTTGGAGTAGGGCTATTTGCACAGCCACATGTACAACCTTGTCTGTTGTCCTTGCCTCTGTCTTTTAGGCTGTCAATTCATAGAGAGGTGGAGGTGTTGGATTCTCACTTACCACATGTACGATCGTAAAGCTTCATGTGAAGGGCTGCTTAAGGTGACTTGTGGATCCAAAGTGGTCCGATCTACATGATTAAAGATCATCTTGAGGAATTCCTATACTCGAATAAGAATACAATTTGTGAGGTGACATTAATGCATGCATTTGTAGTTTGTCTATCAAACAGGGTAAAGTTATGCACATTTGGCCTCGCTGAGAACCCATGGTGCAAAATTCCCACAGTGAGCTGCTATTTTTCTGGAACATGTTCTTGCTTCAATGCAGCAGTATGAGAAGTGAGGTTTTAGCTCTGCTCTGTCTGCCAAACAGAACAAGTTCTGTGCAACCCAAGGCATTGTTACGGTCATGAGGACCCCAAAATCATCATTATCTTGGCACCATAGGACGGACCCCAAGGCTTATTGATTGATCTGATCTCAAGAGTCATGCCAATGTTGTCTGGTGTGCAATCCTGTCTGCAGCAGAGCCACCCCATAGTCAACCTGGATTGTGGCACCTACATGTTCTTGGTGTCAGATTCTAGTGTGAGTGGAAAAGATCAACCCTTTTCCTAGCTTCAAGTATAGTGCAACTCCCAAATTTTAGTGCAGCACACATCTCAGAAGAGTGTTGTCATAGTTTCAGACATTATGTAGGCATTCTGCATGATGTATCGTCACTGAACCCTCATAGGACCTCAAATTTTTGGGGTTGACTTCATTCCTTGGCCTTGAATTCTTTCCACATCTAAAGGGGTGGTCAATTGACTCAGGATGAGTTACTATGGGGAGCAGCATGGCTAAGAAGGGCCTCACAAAATGACTCTTTCCTCGACTACATCCAAAACAATGGTAAAACTCTCGGAGCAGATGACAACATCAATGAGTTTGGGTGGGACAACAAGCATGCCGGCCTCAATGTTCTTGTCTCCAAGGTTAACTAATGCCACATACTGCACATCTACTTTTGAAGCTCCTTGAACTCATCGTGTCTCCCTGTCTCTGTTCTTGATGCCTACAGGAGTTCATGGAAGGACAAGCTCTCTCTCTGGAATCCTACAAAGAGTTTGCCGACAGCTTTATGTGTACACTCATTCCAGAGTCTTCATCCTCACACATCCAGTTCACTCCTGGTGGGCTCATCTACAGGCCCGGAGGTAGCAATATGCAGCATGTGACCTCCATCTCCTTCCTTCTCCTAACCTATGCCAAGTACCTCTCCAAGTCATCGCAGACCGCGAATTGCGGCAGCATCCAAGTTGACCCATCATCCCTTCAGCTTCAAGCAAAGAAACAGGTACATTAATTACTGGAAGAAAAAAGAAGAGAAGAAGCTTTCACGAGTTCTAAATTGGATGCATTTTGTTCTTGTCAGGTCGATTATTTGTTAGGCGACAACCCCATGAACATGTCATATATGGTTGGATATGGCGATCGATACCCGCAGAGAATTCACCACCGGGGTTCTTCGTTGCCGTCAGTGTCGAGCCACCCTCAGTTTATTGCATGCAAGGATGGCTCAGACTACTACAAGTCTGCTAACCCTAACCCTAATCCCCTCGTCGGCGCGGTGGTCGGCGGGCCGGGCGAAGATGACGTTTACGAGGATGATCGTGCCGATTTCCGGAAATCCGAGCCGACTACCTACATCAATGCTCCATTAGTTGGAGTCCTGGCATACTTTGTGGCAAACCCTAATGCCGGCCTCGTGCTGACTTAGGCATGAATGAAGAATTAATATGTACATAAATGAAAACAAGAAGAAGAAAGAAAACAAATAGAAGAGAGAGTGCCTCAGAGATCTGATTGAACACCCTAAATATACCACCATATGTTTACCTAACCGAAGAGTGAGGATCGTTTTCGGTGCATACAACCCGAAGGTTTTCTTGAGGGAGATGTATTGCAAGTCAAGCTTTATTTTGTTTTGTTTTGGTTTTTTTTTTCCACATGAATTAAATGTATTACATTTCATAGTTATATAAATCATATTGTGCTCTATGTTCATTTTTTGTTCACCTAAATAATGACTTTAAGTAGTGACAAACATCATTTAAATTCATGAATTGCTAAATTTTCTGATCTGAGAAAATATATGATGCATTATCCATGACAATTTTTTGCATCAACATAGGATGTGAGTATAGTTGACAAATAATTACAAAAAAGAAAATAAATAATTAAAGAAATCTGAAAGCATTGAGCCTATGAATTTTGGAGAATGGTATTTAAATAAGTTTTGCAATTTTATCCACCAGCTAATTTAATTATCCATAAAAGTATTTTGATAACTACGTTAATCATGCAATATAAAAATATATATTAAAAGACTTATCTTTATATTTACATTGATTAATTATACAAATAATTTATATAGAAGATAATGATACATAAATGTTTATTTTGAAAGACTTTGGAGGCTTTAATATTATAAATATGAGATCTTTTATAAAAAAATCATTTATATTTAAAATTATGATTTCTAATGATATAAGATAATATTAATTAGATGAATAGCAGAAAAGATAATCCTTACCCTATTTGCCTCTAAATACGTTTGATATTTAAACATAAATATAAATAAATACAAATTTAAATATGTTTAACATTTAAACATTTACATGTTCAGTATAAGTTTAACTAGATGTTAGGTAGATATAATTTGATTAACCAAATATAAGAGCATAGCACTAATAATACAAATCTTTTAATTAATATGACAATATAGCTCAGTTAGTCAGAGCGTAGCACTGATAATATTGAGGTCGCTCATTCGATCTCAAATTTTATACATATGTTAATTTCTTCATACATATCATCATATCCTAATTATTCAGCTTTCACCAATATCTTATATATAACCAAAGCCATCAAAAGACTGAATTGCTTATGAGAATATGTACATATAATCCTAAATGATTAGAATTTTTGAATATCTTTAAAAGACATCTAACTAATAACTATATATATATAATAGAAGGTAAGGTTTAATGGTAAGGAACAAGGTGTAGCCTATTTTTCCATGACTCTTTCATGCCTATCTCATGTTAACTAATTGTTATTACATGTTTGAGAATACATGTGGAAAAGATGAGAAAAAGAAAATTATGGCTTTACTTGAAAAATGTCAACGACATAGTCAAGAAAGAAAAATCACATAACTGGCAAGCCATAATACCCTCAATAACAATGTGCTAAAGTAAAATTATTTTTATTTTATTATTTATAAAAATATAAAATTTTCTGATATCGTACAAGCTTGCATTTGAATGTCTATATATAATCGAGATCACCTAAAGTAACTTTTTCTTTAACTCCTACTTATCTCAATATCAACTAAGTAAAGAAGATCTACAGGAACCGGAAGCCTGTCCAACTTTCTCCTACCAAATTTTAATGCTGCACATGACCAATGGGTCTTTGCCGTATGGTAAGATAATTCTGACACTATCAGCTCTCCTCCTCTGAGTCACCTATTCTTCACAATCGCCGATAGAGATCCAATAAGAGGTTACTATGCCTATCCCGACCTGTTGGATCCGTAACATTCTCTTGTCACTAACCCAATAGTTGAGAAGGGACCATGACCCCTCGTTAATAACCGATGGCATGACCTAGCTTCGTAAGCTTTTCCCTTCGTATGATCTGACAAAGGGATCTCATCTTACATAACCCAAAGAGCAAAAGGATTAGATCGGAGGAGCCATCTTGACAGTCCACCCCAAACGATGTCCCTGAGGCATATACCGATAAGTCATCCTCAGTAAATGCCTCCACCATGTGAGGTAAGGAGTTGGGCCTTCATGAGTATCTGTTTATGCCACAAGACGCTCAAGTATAAAAGTCTGTCCCAAGCCAAGCACCAACAAGCGGGCAAGAGCTCTTTACTCTTTTGTTAACCTCTCTCTTTAGCTCTTTGATTTAAACATCAAAGGGATTGAACCGGAATGCTCCCAATGCAGACCTGTTGTGCAAGACCCTGATATCATCCGAAGACACGACTAGGAGGCAACCTAGTAGTAAGGATGACTCAGCTCATCAACCTGACTTCACCATATGAGGGTTGGATCGCACTCGATGAACCATCTCTCCCTGTGGGCTCCCCATACAAGATCACCCAGCTCTCCTTGCCAACCCTCCTTGTTAGCACGGAAAAATCATCACAAATCAGCTATACTTTCGAACCAATCCAATCGACGAATCAGCTCACTGATTTTCATGTGTTAACACCGTACGATAGATGAATTGAGAGAATAGACACGCAAAGAGCAAACAAATCAACGTTTTGTGTGGACAGAAAACGGTGGGGTGGAGTTATCAACCTCACAAGCCATTCAGAATAGCAAAAAAATATAAGAGATGTGATCATTTTCATACCAAAACATATCAATCTAACTGGTCATTCAAAAGACCAAATTGTCCTAATTTGACAAAGGCTTTCATAATCAACGTTTCTAACATAAAATTTAATTTAATATTTCAACAAGATAAAAAAATCAAATGATTTGAAACAAAAGCTTAAAGCAGGAAATGAATTTTCATTTGTGCTTGATCCGATTTTGGCCACCTAAATCTTATTTTACGTATAAGCTTGAGGTTGAATGATCAATAATTGAACATATAAAAGTCTGTTCTAATGATCCGCCGGCTTTGAAACCTGATGTTTATGCGTGGAACTGCAACAAATCAAATGAAAAGGCTGGTTTAATTGAACACGCCTTCCTTACAATCATCTTTTTACAAACCATTGATACACCTGCCAATTACACCATGCTGTGGAGCTGTAGTTTGTGCAGGCTCACACAAACAATCATCAATTCAAAGAATTAAGGATGGAATCTCCATCTCGTTCACCGGATTTTGTATGATAAGGCCACCGGCGAATTCTTACTGCTGCGGTTGGCCGGCGGATTCCCGGCACACTTCTTGGAAGTCATGCTGCCAGGGGATCAAGCTCCGTGCAGGGAAGCAGCAGTCGCAGTCCGCTTTGCACCGCAGCGGACGGCATAGCCAGGACGACGAGGGCGCCTCCCCGGCCTTGCGCGGGCCCGTCGAGGCCGCGTCCCTGAGCGGCCCCCAACACTCCACTTGGTTGAACTCGGGGAGGTTGGAGTGGAAGTAGACCCACACCATGGCCTCCTCCAGCTCCGGATAGTTGTTGAACAAGGTCTCATCCCCATGAACGAACGCCTTCAGTACCTTCACCATACCCAACGCAAAAGTTCCCATCAGCAAAACAAAGAGGTGCAAGCGTGAGTAAGACGAGTGCATGCGCGCGTACGTACCACCGGGAGTTCCTTGTTGAAGATGTAGTAACGGAGGTTGGCGATGAGGTCGAGGAGGAAGTGGCCGCCGCTAATGTGGCAGTGGACGTGGAGGGACATCTTTCCTTGGACCTTCTTCCACTCCGCCACCACCTCGTCCCTCTGCAGCCGGTTGTACCAGCCCTGTAGCTGCTCAACGAAACAGGGAGGTTTAGCTGTGTCACAGATTTGGATATCAGACGAGACGAAGACAGATAGCTGAATCGGGTACCTGAGCAAGGTTTATGGTGTGGGAGATGGCGAGAGTGATCTTGGCGGTGATGTCGCTGTGGGTGAGGGTGTACGTCCTGGGGAGTTTCCCTGGGTGGTTCTCCTCATCCACCCCTAAGAACTGTACCTTCAGCTTCGACGCCTCGAATATTGATGGCCCAAATAGCCTCGCAACCTGAGGGCAAGTACCAAACATGTCGGTTGCTGTAATAGATGGATTCTCTTATTTGAAAGCCATGTAGCAGAAGGAATCTCGAAATCTATACTTCAAGACCATTCACTAGTTGAGAGTATACCGGAGCTGTGGACTGCCTTCTTCTCTTTGGTTTGCTGAAGAATAACAAGGGACTCCTTTTCAGATCAACACAAAGGCTGTGCTGCTTCAGGTGAACAGGCAGCAGAAACGTAGCAGCTGCAGAACCCATACTCAACAAGGAGCAAGGTCGTGAAGTGGCAGGGGATGGATCGGTTAGCCTCCTCCAACCTCTGCAGAAGGAAATTAGGAAGACTTCCTTCGAGAGTTTGGAGAGTTTTGGAGAAGATATGGGAACAGAATCGACAGAGTTGCGGCTCTTTCTTGCGTTACTTGGGGGATTCAGTCGAACTCTCTATGCGTCTTATAGGAAATATTTAACTGGAGGACAAGCGATCTCTCGCTGTCGAGCGCTTGGCAGCACGAGGCGTGCGGGAACGGCAATTGAATCTTGCCAACACGTCTCTCGTATACCCGATGGACACGTTCGAGGCAATTTCCCATGATCCGGAAAAGATCAACCATCTGTTAACCCAAAAGTGTTCTATGTGATCGCCGTGCTATTATTGTCTTATTAAAATAAATTAATTAAAATTTCATATATAAGTAGTGTCTCCCACGATTTGCTAAGTATGACACGTAACAGTACGAGCGACTTGCTCTACGGCGAGTGCATGGTTTCACGTTCTTCAATAAATTAGAACTGCCGTCCGGTCTAATTCACCTGCTTGAATTGGACCGGTCTTGGTTTTTCATCCTATTCGAGTCGATCTCCACGTTTCCAAATGGATTTTCTCCTCCTCAAAAAACATTTGTATTGAAATTTCATGGGGTCAAAGTGAATGTATCAAAAGTTTCAGGAGAACCACGTGGGTTTATGATCGCCATCTCTGCATCGGTCAATATACGTGCCGTATCATCGTCTCCATGATCGGAAATACTACTAAAATAATTAACGGCATATCTACTAATTTGAGTTCTCAGGAACAGTGTCTAAGCATTTAAGTTTCATTTCTACGCGACAAACATATAAATATCTTTCAGTATAAGATCATTTAGCGTACGTTTAACCTGTGAAATGAATTAATTAATAATCATCGAAGGAGACTAATTGGATGCCATATAATCGAATACATATAGCGTGGGCCCACAAATCTTTGCAGTCAGTGATGACGAAGAAGGGAAGAAAAGAAAAAGAAATCCAAGGAAAAGAAAAATGAATCAGAGTTAGCAAGTCAAAATATCCACATCCCATGAAATAGGTTTATTGTGATCAGGAATTATTCGTAAAACGAGGATTGCGTGGACGAACAGGTGGTGGCCCGCCCAATTGTATCGATTGGGTCCAACTTGCTCCCTGCAAATTTCCCAGACAAGTCCACCAGCGGTTGGTATCGCGTGCAAACTTCCACCACCAATTTCTCTACTCTGTCAGGAGGCGGCTCTCCGTGGAGCCCACCGACGATGACGTACGCGTGACCGACCATCGTGGAGTCCACCGGTCAACGTTGTGAACCGAGTCACTTGCGTGAGAAAAGGCCGACCCGAGCTCTATTTTTCGCTTATAAAATAATAAATAATCGATTAATCACCTGCAAAAAAAATACCATACCACAAGTCATAAATATCTCTCTCTTACATAGTCGATTACTATTCAGTGACATAATGACGTCGACACTCCAACAAACATTTAGTTCCGACTTGCTTTCGGTTCAACGTCTTTAAACTTATTTCAACACGTGATGCATTCTCAAAACACCTATTTCTCTCCCATGAACATAGAACAAAAGATAGTTTCTTCTAATGCTATTACATCTAAATAATAGATGGAATGTATGTGTCTTATTCAGTTTTATATGGGCAAATACTTTCTTTTGAAACATTATAAGGATTAATATGTCCAACTCTTTTACGTAAGATTATATTTACAGGGAATCAAATGAATTTCTGTTCTTTTATTTGTTTCTTTTCTCTATCTATCTAATAACGCGTGAGGAGTTCTTCTCTCATATTGAGAAGTCTTGGTAGAATATAAGTATATGATGAACATGATGATTAGTTAGATCAAAATTGAAAGTTTCATTAAGTAGATCATCAAGGTTAGCATGAAACCAATGGCTCTAAGAAATATAATACTAACAAAAGGGGAACAGTAGGAATACATTTGTTTACCTTTCCTACAACTCGATATCATTAAGCCAACAAAATACTGTAGGTGTTGTACCTCTTCTACCTCATTACATGACTTCTTCGACCTCGTATCCACGGTTGCCTTCCTCTTCCAGCACGTGACTTCTCATCCATTAAGACTAGAATAATGTAAGTATATGCCGCTTAAGAGATATGTAAAAAACCTTATTCAAATCAGATTCTTGAGACAAGTAGAGGAGGGTTTTTCGAAAATTCATATGATATGATACGAGGAGATGGAATTAGAGGATAGTACAAGACTATTAAGGAATAGAAAATTTGAGTTACATATATTAGTTTTGCCTATAATATAATGAGTTTAATCTTTTAAATGAAATTAGTATGGTATCAATTTTGATTATTGACATGGTAGCAGAACCAAGTAGACAAAATTGATCTGAATGAATTAATTTTCTTCTAAAAAAGATTAAGCTAAGATGAGCTTAATAATTATAGTTAAACTATAGTTTGATTGAATGAAAATAAACTACAACTACAACTATTTTATAGTATTAGAAAATATAGGATGAAAAACATGGGGTTAGAAAATATTATCACATCACTAAAAAATGAAGGAGTCGGATTATACATTCTAATTCTACCCATAACTTAATAAATTTAAGTTTTTATGTTGAATTGATATTAAATTTAATATATATTAATTTTAACCCATCATGGTTTAATATATGATGGTTTAACCCATCATATATTTATAAATAATATGATTAAGCATGCTTTTAGAATTGGTATCTTGAATCTGATTGAAAGTATTAAGAATATTAATATAATCAATATAAAAATATTGAGATGAATATGTAAAATTATTAGATCGATAAAATAAAAAAATATTTTAAATGATAAAAGTATATTTAAAAGAAGCCTATAAATGATCCTTGGTTGATGCCAGTAGTACCATAAGTTAGGATGTAAGTTGAGTGAATTGGGTTAAATTAGGTATAAATTATTTTTTTATTATTATTATTATTATTATTAATAAATAAATAATTAATAATACACTCAATTGATATCTATAATGAGTCTACCAAACGATCAGTTTGGAACGTGTAAACGATTTTTCTCCCAACCTATTTTTCTATAGAAACTAACTATTCTTATTCATGATGATGTGATGTGCATTTAATATATATATATATATATATATATATATATATATATATATATATATATATATATATATATATATATATATATATATATATATATATATATATATATATATATATATATATATATATAAAGGCTCCACAAAGAGGTTTGTCCCTTTGGGTACATCCAATGGATACCTATGGTCTGCACACATGTCTAAATCTAAATAACTTTGATGTCAATTGATCATCGAATTAGTCTAAAAAATAAATTTATTTTTTAGATTAAACTACGACGTTATTTATTACACAGAAACTTTGGCCAATCAACTCATAAGTAGCCGTACGAGCCATACATAAACCCGACTCCGAAATTAGTTCCAAGATTAACTTGAGACCAGATTTCATCGGATCGATTTAGGTTACGTTATAGTCTCTAATGCGGTAAATTAATTGTATGCATTATGTAGCAGCGGTAGCAACTTGCTCTTCCACTCGACGTTAATCTCATGCAGGTTAGGCATAGTTGTTGCCATGGCATTAATAATGGAGAAGGACATTAGCGAACTGACAAAAACATCAAGTATGGACGTGCCGGATTACCAACCGGCCCACCTTGTCTTCCGATAGGTACGACCAACTTGTGTAGTCACATCGATTCCACTGTATAAGACTCCTACCAAATCGATTAAAAATGTTTCGACATTTTTAATCGATTTATCATTTATCATTTCTCATGCTAATAAGAGTTAATTATATATTATTTCTTATAATTAGTTATCTTTAATATTTTAATTTTATATTTAAAAAAATATATTAAGATTTCTATATTTATGAAAGTAAAATATTTAGCTTTATTTTATCATACTTTACTAATGAAAATATTATAACGTTTATCGGTGATCATATGTTGATTCGTATAGTATTTTCATTAACAGAATCGATGATGTACGAGAAATGTGATTAAATATTTCACTTCATTAAATATAAATATTTCGATATAATTTTTAAAATAAAAAATAAAAAAATTAAAAAAATTAATTATATAAAAAATATATAATTATCCTCACTAATAGTGACACAGAGACGATTCCACTTTAGAATAATCCTATGAAAGTGTAGGTAAGTTATGGGGTTATATATATTTCGACATTTTTAATCGATCATTTATCATTTCTCATGCTAATAAGAGTTAATTATATATTATTCCTTATAATTAGTTATTTTTAATATTTTATTTTTAATATTTTAAAAAATATATTAAGATTTTTATATTTATAAAAATAAAATATTTAGCTTTATTTTTTCTCGAGACTTTACTAATGAAAATACTATAACGTTTACTAGTGAGCATAATTGATAGTATCAGAGAAACGAGGTTAAATATTTTAACTTCCTTAAATATAAAGATTTCGATATAATTTTTAAAAATATTAAAAATAATTAATTATATAAAAATATATAATTAGCCTTACTAATAATGACACACCGACGATTCTCTTGTTTCTCATGTTTTTCCCGAAAAATGAAAAACATGGACACGTGCTTGCCGACTTAATAAGAGATGCCA
Source organism: Musa acuminata AAA Group (assembly GCF_036884655.1). Taxonomy (NCBI): domain Eukaryota; kingdom Viridiplantae; phylum Streptophyta; class Magnoliopsida; order Zingiberales; family Musaceae; genus Musa; species Musa acuminata. The sequence goes on from NC_088328.1 coordinate 20,360,089, forward strand.
TATTCCACTTGCGTTTTTGTATGGGACCCAAAACATTAGGACAAGTATTTTCCAACCTGATAAGACATGTCATTTTCCACTTATGTTTTGTATCGTAAGTTTACGGGACAGTGACGTGCAGTGTGTATCATGTGATCCGAGACTAGGCAGTGCATTGAAAATTATAAATATATAACAAAAACAAAAATTTGATGATTGTTGTAATTAATTATATTATAAATATATAATAAGAGAAAGAAAACTATTAAGAATCAAGATATATTTATAAAAAATAAATCCTTATTTTTTAAGACTATTCTTGTTCTTCAACTTTCCGAGGGACACTCCTTTTAATTGACCTACGTGACTATTGAGAGTCACGCATTTGATTTTAGAGGAGAGAGAATAATATTAAAAAACTAAAAATATTAAAAAGTTAATGTAAGATTCAATAATTTTTTATCTATATCTATAAAAAATATTTTTTTTAAAAAAATTAATATAAGGAATCATTCTTCCGACAAACTTCAAACCTTTTGTATATTCCCTCGTATAAATGTATAAATTGAAAAAACTTATTTCTCGAGCTTCTTTAAATACATTAAAGAATATCTCTTTCTTTATCACAGTAAATGTTGGGAAGAAACCTGTTAAAGCGGAATATTCTTTTCCCTCTTTATGTATCAAAATGGGTTCCTCATCAAAATACCAACTTGATATCCAAATGAAAATATCAACCAGCACAGCATAAAAATAGAGCAAATAATCAATCACACAGTGAGACCAAATCTTTTTAACGTGAAAAACCCAATGCGGGAAAAATCATGGGACCGTAGTCCACCTCAAACTTCTACTATCAATAATAATGATAACAGATTTACAGTAGGTCTTCTCTAGAATAACTAGAGGATCAGAATAATATCAAGATCATAGATCTTGGCTCAAGAATAGCATATCTTCATCATGTAGGATGAATCTCCTCAAAAAAGAATTCTATGTCTCACAGAGTGAATATCGTAGGAAAGAATCTTAGAGAGGGTAAAATGCAGATCAACACCGTTAGGATTGTAGAGTTTGTTGCAAGAATTCTCCACATAAAATTTGGGCTGAAACTGACAACGTTTGGCCACAGATCGTGCATGCCGTCGCACGCTGTACTACGCACGCTGCAATCTCTGATCTATTTTCCTCACCTTCTCTCTCCTCTTTTTAATTTCTTTCATTTGCTGATTTGGGCTCAATAGGCCCAATTGTCCAAGCCCACATATGGACTGGACCCAACAATTCTCCCCCTTCAGCTCATATGGTGGGCTGTACCAAGCCCGCTCTCTTCGCCTATATGCTTCAAGCTTCTCCTTAGGCAAAGACTTTGTCAACATATCTGAACCATTCTCATTGGTATGCACCTTTTTCAACTGTAATTCTTTCATCTCAAGCACATCACGAATCCAGTGATATCTAGAATGGTATGTTGAATTCTTGGAGAGGTAAATGACGCTCTAACTGTCACAGTAAACAGTATATCCTTCCTGTTTCAAGCCCAATTCCTGTAGAAACTTTTTCATCCATAAAGCTTCCTTGCAGGCTTCAGTAATTGCTATGTATTCTGCTTCTGTGGTTGATAGAGCAACACACTTCTGTAACTTAGACTGTCAAGACACTGCTCCCCCTGCAAATGTCATCAAGAATCCCGAAGTGGACTTCCTGGAATCAGTATCACCTGCTATGTCTGCATCTGTGTAACCTTCTAACACAGGTTCATCATTACCAAAACATAAACCCAACCTGAAAGTACCTCTTAGATATCTTAATATCTATTTCACTGCTGCCCAATGTTCCTTTCCAGGATTAGAGAGAAATCGACTGACAACTCCAACTGCATGAGCTATATCTAGCCTAGTACAAACCATAGCATACATCAAACTGCCTACTGCAGATGAGTAAGGCACTTTGGACATTTCTTCTTTTTCTTTCTCACTTGTAGGACATTGTTTCGAACTCAGCTTGAAATGACCTGCAAGTGGGGAACAAACTGCTTTGGCTTTACTCATGTTGAATCTTTCAAGAACCTTTTCAATGTAAGTCTCCTGAGATAGCCAAATCTTCCTTTTTTTTCTATCACGAAGAATCTTCATGCCAAGTATTTGTTTCACTGATCCCAAGTCTTTCATGGCAAAAGACTTACTTAGCTCTCTTTTAAGCTTTCCAATTTTTCCAACATCATGGCCAACAATCAGCATATCATCAACATATAGCAGTAAAATAATAAAATCATCATCTGAAAATTTCTTCATAAACACACAATGATCAGATATGGTTCTATCATACCCTTGGCTCATCATAAAGGAATCAAACTTCTTGTACCACTGTCTAGGTGCCTGTTTGAGTCCATATAAGCTTTTCCTAAGCTTACACACCATATTTTCTTTTCCCTTGACTTTGAAACCTTCTGGTTGCTCCATGTAAATTTCTTCTTCTAAATCACTATGAAGAAATGTTGTTTTCATATCAAGTTATTCAACTTCTAAATTCAAGCGGGCAGCCAGACCAAGGACAACTTAGAGGACATTTTCACAACTGGAGAAAATATTTCTTCAAAGTCAATACCTTTCTTCTAACTGAATCATTTCACAACTAGTCGTGCCTTGTATCTTTGTTGTGAGCTATTGTTTTCAGTCTTCAATTTGTAAACCTACTTATTCTTGAGAGCTTTCTTCTCTTTATGCAATCTTACCAAGTCATAGGTATGGTTCTCATGCAAGGATCTCATCTCTTCTTGCATAGTTTTAACCCACTCATTCTTATTCTCATGTAGAATAGCTTCTTGGTAAGTTTCTGGCTCTCCCCCATCAGTAAGCATAACATACTCATGTGGAGGATATCTGGTAGAGGGTTGTCGCTCTCTAATAGATCTTCTCAATGGAATCTCAACTGGTGGTGGAGGTGCCTGTTCAGTTGGTTCAGCATCATCAACTGTAGGTGTATCATCACTAGTATTCTCACCATAATCTTCTTGTTCATCTCCCCCATGATCATCATGAACTATAGGTGAAGGAACTGGACCCAAACTCCAAGGAATATAAACAGAGGTTTCTAGCTTCTCAACATTACCACCAGCATCAAACAATTGGTCTTCAAGAAACATAATATCTCTGCTTCTAATAATCTTCTTGTTCACTTGATCCCATAATCTGTACCCAAACTCTTCATTACCATATCCCAAGAAATACATGCTTTTGCCTTATTATCAAGCTTGGACCTTTCATCTTTGGGAATATGAACAAATGCTTTACACCCAAAGACTCTTAAATGATTATAAGATATATATTTTCCTCTCCATACTCTCTCTGGAACATCATCTTTCAGAGGAACTGATGGAGAAAGATTTATCAGATCAACTGTAGTTCTCATAGCCTCCCCCCAAAATGACTTTGGTAACTTGGCGTGGGAAAGCATACACCTAATCCTTTCTTCAATGGTTCTGTTCATTCTTTTTGCCACACCATTCTGCTGAGGAGTTTTAGAAACTGTTTTCTCAAGCCTGATACCATGGAACCTACAATAATTCTTAAAAGGACCCCTGTACTCGCCACCATTATCTGATCGAACACACTTTAGTTTTCTGCCAGTTTCTCTTTCAACACTAGCATGAAACTCCTTGAAAGCATCGAGTACCTAGTCTTTAGATTTCAAAGCAAAAGCCCACACTTTTCTAGAATGGTCATCAATAAAAGTAACAAAATAAAGAGCACCTCCAAAAGTTCTAGTTTGCATAGTACAAACATCAGTATGAACTAAATCAATAATATCATATCTTCTAGATGATGGATATGTCTGAAATGCAACTCTATGTGTTTTTCCAACTAAGTAATGATCACAAGATTTAAGAGATGTACCTTGCAACTCTGGTAAGAACTGCTTTCTAGCAAGAGTTTGAAGTCCCTTCTCGTTGATATGTCCAAGCCTCTTATGCCAAAGATCTATACTTTCACCTTTTCGAATTACATTAATCTCTCCTTTGTGTAGCTTAGCTTCCATGACATAAAAAGAGTTAATCTTCTCTCCTTTTGCCACAATTAGAGAACCTTTAGTGAGTTTTCATTTACTTTCACCAAAATAATGTGCAAAGCCCTCATCATAAAGTCTATCTGTAGATATCAAGTTAAGACGAATATCTGGAACATGCCTTACATCTTTGAGTATCAATTTGCTCCCAATACTGGTCTCCAAGCAAATATCTCCAATACCCACAATCTTAGATGTACCATTGTTTCCCATTCTGACATTACCAAAATCACTAACAGTGTAAGATCTAAAGAAATCACCATGAGAAATGACATGAAATGAAGCACCAGAGTCAATTACCCAGCTACTGTCCTGAGCTACAAGGCTAACACAACCTTCATCACAAACAATAGTGATATTACCTTCAGCAGTAACTGTATTGGTCTCTTTCTCATTTTTCTTCATTTCATTTTGTTCTCGCTTCCAAAACCTACACTCTTTCTTCATGTGACCTAGCCTGTTACAGTGAAAACATTTGATATCTCTTCTAGATTTGGATCTTCCTCTATATCCATGTGGGTTTCTGTTATGACTTCTTCCACGTCTTTCTTGTTTTTCAGTAACAAATGCCCCAGAAGAAGATTCACCATGTTATTTTCTTCTAGCATCTTCATTTAGCAAACTGTCTTTAACCATATCTATAGTTAGAGTCCCCTCTGGCGTGGAGTTACAAATAGTCACCACATACGTTTCCCAACTTTCTGGTAAAAAGCTGAGAAGTAATAATCCCTGCATCTCATCATCTATATTCATTTTCATAGCAACCAACTTGTTTGCAAGACTCTGAAATAGGCTTATGTGCTCAACAATGTTACCATCATCTTTATACTTCAAATTTACAAGCATTCTGATGAGAGAAATTCTATTTCCCACTATCTTTTTCGCAAAGAGGTTTTCTAAACTTTGCCAAACAACATCAGCTCTGATTTCATCTGAAATATGCTCATGTAAGTTTATATCCATCCATCTTCTAATATAGGCAATAGATTTTCTATGTTGAACTTCTCATTCTTCATCGTCTATAGTAGAAGGTTTATCTTTAACCTTAATGGACTTATACAAATCTTTGCAATATAGCAAATCTTCCATCAGACGTCTCCAAGTGGAATAATTTGATGAGTTCAATTTAATCATACCATCTGACTGCTCCATTTCAATCACACAAGAAAACTAGCACCAAACAAACTGACGCTCTGATACCACTTGTTGGGAAGAAACCTATTAAAGCGGAATATTCTTTTCCCTCTTTGTGTATCAAAATGAGTTCCTCATCAAAATACCAACTTAATATCCAAATGAAAATATCAACCAGCACAACATAAAAATAGAGCAAATAATCAATCACACAGTGAGACCAAATCTTTTTAACGTGAAAAACTCAATGTGGGAAAACCACGGGACCGTAGTCCACCTCAAACTTCCACTATCAATAATAATGATAACAGGTTTACAATAGGTCTTCTCTAGAATAACTAGAGGATCAGAATAACATCAAGATCATAGATCTTAGCTCAAGAATAGCATATCTTCATCATGTAGGATGAATCTCCTCAAAAGAGAATTCTAGGTCTCACAGAGTGGATATCATAGGAAAGTACCTTAGAGAGGGTAAACTATAGATCAACACCGATAGGATTGTAGAGTTTACTGCAAGGATTCTCCACATAAAATTTGGGCTGAAACTGACAACGTTTGGCTTCAGATCGTCAAGTAAAAAACTCAGAAACCTAATCTTTCTCTCTCTATTTCTCTCTCCTTTTTTCTGTGCACGCCGTCGCACACTGCAATCTCTGATCTATTTTCCTCATCTTCTCTATCCTCTTTTTTAATTTTACTGATTTGAGCTCAATAGGCCCAATTATCCAAGCCCACATATGGACTGGACCCAACAATAAATCCTAATATTAAGAATCAAGATATATTTATAAAAATAAAAATAAATCTTAATTTTTTATGACTATTTTTGTTACTTGAATCTTTAATCGGATCATAATCCATCAAAAAATTTAAATTTAATTAAAATTTCTCTAAATAAATTGAATATAATTAGAACATACCAAACTAACAATATTGCGCATTGGAATCAAGACTATTGGATCTTTAGTTTCATTTCCTTTGTTTTTCTCTTTTTTGTGGATATAAAGTTGACACGATGGCCCGACAGGATTAGCACGAGAATCTGCAGCTCCACTATAAATGCACTGCAAGAGTGCACACAATGGGGTCATCGACCATCTCATCTCCACAATGCTTGGTCACACCATCTCCCTTCTCCGACACAAGTGGTGCTGCTCTCTGGAGACCAACCATGGCAGCATTGCTCCCGTAAGCTTCACCTCTAAGCTCCAGTACCCAAAGCAGCAGCAGCTGTTGGTGCCCAACAATGGTGGAGTGATGAGCACCACAAGTTTCAGCTCTATTGGATCTTTAGTTTCATTTCCTTTGTTTTTCTCTTTTTTGTGGATATAAGTTGACACGATGGCCCGACAGGATTAGCACGAGAATCTGCAGCTCCACTATAAATGCACTGCAAGAGTGCACACAATGGGGTCATCGACCTTCTCATCTCCACAATGCTTGGTCACACCATCTCCCTTCTCCGACACAAGTGGTGCTGCTCTCTGGAGACCAACCATGGCAGCATTGCTCCCATAAGCTTCACCTCTAAGCTCCAGTACCCAAAGCAGCAGCAGCTGTTGGTGCCCAACAATGGTGGAGTGATGAGCACCACAAGTTTCAGCTCTATTGGATCTTTAGTTTCATTTCCTTTGTTTTTCTCTTTTTTGTGGATATAAGTTGACACGATGGCCCGACAGGATTAGCACGAGAATCTGCAGCTCCACTATAAATGCACTGCAAGAGTGCACACAATGGGGTCATCGACCTTCTCATCTCCACAATGCTTGGTCACACCATCTCCCTTCTCCGACACAAGTGGTGCTGCTCTCTGGAGACCAACCATGGCAGCATTGCTCCCGTAAGCTTCACCTCTAAGCTCCAGTACCCAAAGCAGCAGCAGCTGTTGGTGCCCAACAATGGTGGAGTGATGAGCACCACAAGTTTCAGCTCTACGATCCAATATCCAAAGCAGCTGCTGTTGGTGCCCAATGATCATGAAGTGAGAACCATACATAAGCTTGGTCACAACTACATATCCTTGCTGACAAGATTGATATATACTTACGCATCTAACTTTGCTTTCTTATTTCGCCTCCACGAGTTCCTCGTCTGGTCGCTGCATATTTTGTTTGCATTAGTAGGAACGAAAACACACATCTTAACTCTTGCTCGTCCGACATATTTAACTAGATATTAATAATATTTTGAATATATATATATATATATATGCCTTCATATTTATCACTTTTTTATTTTCAAGTTTAACATGTAAATCTCTCCAATGTCTAAAAACTTGCATGTGACATCAATCTTCACTAGTTAATTTAATTTATATAATTGTTGAAATTCTTGTTTACATTGGTATCCTTTGAAAGTATTTAGGGTCATTTAAGTTAAGTGTTTTATGTTTTATATACTTGTTTATTTAATAGAAATAAACTGTATAGATGTATATTAACTATATATATATTATTGATTAAATCACTGGTGACACTCAAAAATTAAAACATATCAATATCACTTGACCCTCGTCACATGTATGAGAAAGTATTTGATAAGTCCTTTTACTCTTTCCTTAGAAAATGATATTGACTAAGTGGCAAAACTTATCACTCAGACAAATGATATTGGTGCAAACAAGGTCAAGAGGATACTATCTAATATACTCTCTTTTTTTTCTTTTTTTTTTCATTTATCATCAATGTGCTGAGTTGATTCTTCTAAAAATTAGCTTACGAAATATTTGATTCATAATGTAATGTGACTCTCATTACGTTTGTACCTGAGATATGTCATATCTATTATTGTTCTTGAATCAGAAGAGTATGTTCGATTTGGTGAAATGCACCAAGTAAATTACTTATGAATCATTTACTTTGCAATGAAATATTTTCTTATTGTGCTCAAAATAGTCTTAATATTTCAGCTTCAATCACTCATACGACATATTATGTATTTCAATCACTCATACGACATATCGATTCGACACAAAGGAGATAGCCAAATATTATGTATTTCGCATTTCATATTTACATCATCATCTTAATACTTGTGTGTACCTTAATGCAAGGATTGGAATAACTTTATCATTGTAAATTGTATTTAAATTGCTATAATTGAAAAAGTATATATACTTGTTACATTTCTCAACTTCGAAATTTATTTTATGTTACAGGAACTTTTATATCTTCAACACAAGAAGAACTTAATGGAAGCTAGAAGCTTATTTTATGAGTCGAAAACCCAATTAGATGTGATGTTAGCAATCGATTTGCTACAAAAACTAGACATTGACTATCATTTTACTGATGAGATCGATGCGGCTATTGAATCCTTATACAACAAACGATCTAATATACTTGGTGGAGAAACAAATAATTTTGTCAATATTACTCTTTTATTTCGACTACTAAGACAAGCTCGATATCCTATATCCTCCTGTAAGTTCTTCTAATCTTATTTATCATTTTATCATGAATTATTAATGATAAATAGCTCTTACTTATTTGAAGATTCAAATTAGTTCATAGTAAATCACAAGCCATTCTGAAGAGGCAAAGAAACATAACTCTCACCAAGAAATCTAATGCAAAATGGATATTAGTTGTCACCATCACAAATTCATAATAGTAGTAATATTTGAGTTCCTCCATTCGCATGCTGGTAGAAGCCATAAATCCAACTCAATATGTACATTTCACAATAGTAGTAATATCGATAGCTATCGATCCAATTTTCTATTGTTGAATTGAAAAGCATATGGCTACATGCATTTTTATTTGTGTTTCTTATGATAAATCATTTCAATTTAGTAAATTTAATTGTACGGAAACCTTTGTCTTTTTAGATGTCTTCCACAGGTTCTTGGATGACGATGGAGAATTCATGACATCTCTTACCGAAAAGATTGATGGAATGATAAGTTTATTCGAAGCATCAAATTTGAATACAGGCGAAAACATACTTCATAAAGCCAACATATTTGCTACCGATTACCTTAAGTCCTCAATGACATACATGGAACCTGATTCTGTCAAATGCATTCAACAGACATTAGATCATCCATACCATATGAGTTTGCAGAGATATAAAGCAAGACAATATCTTAACCATCAGCGCGGAGAAGAAGGAAGGAAAGGGGTTATTCAAGAGCTCGCGAGGACCGATTTCGTTTTGATTCAGTCATTGCATCGAAAGGAATTGAACGAGATTACATGGTACATTTTCTTTTTTATGCAAGAAAGAAATACTCATTCGACACAAAAAAAAAAGTTTTACTTTGGAAGTCTCTAATTCTTATTAGTTTTTGGTGTCTATTAGTTTCCATGAGAGATCAAAATCGAAAACAAGTACATGATCGACATAAAATAATTGTCGAACTAAAAAAGAAACATTTTCTAAAGTTTGAACTAAATAGTCCCTACAAATTCTACAAAAAGTGATAAGAGAAAATTGAAGAAAATAAGATTATTTTTGTCATTATGAAGACCCGATTAAGTGTCAATTTTCCAACTTGTTTAATTTTCTTTGTGAAATGTATGTGTTTATGTAGTTCATTGACATGCTTTGGTGGTGTTATAGCTGGTGGAAGAACTTGGGATTAGCACAAGAACTAAGATTTGCCCGAGATCAATCGTTGAAATGGTACACATGGTCGATGACAATTCTTCCGAATCCCAAATTCTCAAAGTATCGAATAGCATTGACGAAAGTAATTTCGTTTATTTATCTTCTCGACGACATATATGATGTACATGGATCACTGGATGAACTCCACCTCTTCACAAAGGCCATCGATGAGTAAGAATGAATCATCACTTCTTATGCCACAAAATTACTTGAGGATTATATGTTTATACCAAACCTAATGGATTGCAGATGGGAGATTTCGGCCATTGATTCACTTCCTTTCTACATGAGAATATGCTACATGGCACTGTACAACACCACCGATGAGATCACACAAATGGTGTTCAAGGAGCATGGATGGAATCCAATCAACTCTTTGACAAAATCGGTACATTACACATTTCTTTTGTACATCAAATTACTTTGCCTCAAAATAAATATGCGTCTCTCTCTCTCTCTCTCTCTCTCTCTCTCTCTCTCTCTCTCTCTCTCTAAAAGGATAACATACAGCTTCTTTGAATTTGCAGTGGATAGCGTTATGCAATGCATTTATGGTGGAAGCGAAATGGTTTGCACATAGCCGTGTTCCGATGGCTGATGACTACATGAGAAACGGCACGATTAGCTGCGGTGTGCCGGTGGTTTTGATACACATATTCTTTCTTTTAGGACAAGGTTTAACACATGACAACGTGAATCTTATAGAGAGTTATCCGAAGCTAATATCTTCTCCTGCGAAAATTCTTCGACTTTGGGATGATCTAGGAAGTGCCAAGGTATAAAACTATAAATAAATGATTTCTAATTTCCACTAAACTTAAGTGTAATTAACCTTGCACTAATATAGGATTTAATTATCATGTTACAGGATGAGAACCAAGATGGATTCGATGGGTCGTACTTGGAATGCTTCATGAAGGAGAACCCTTATTGCTCGGGGCAAGGTGCTCGAGATCATGTGATGCTAATGATATCTAAAGCATGGGAGGAGCTCAATAAGGAGTGCTTCTTCTCTTCAAGCTCCTTCTCTCAAGATTTCGTCATGGCATGCCTAAACATGGCACGGATGGTGAAAGTGATGTATAGTTACGATGACGAGCAGAAGCTCCCTTTGCTTGAGGAGTACATAAATCTGTTGCTTGTTGGAAAGGTTTAGGATGTTAATTATGGAATGTAAATCCTATTTTGAAGTTCTAAACCAAAGCTTGAGAGTGTCGAGTATTTTTTTCATCGTTTGATGGTATCAACAGTTGATGACATGCTGACTGAAATCTCTAATTTCTTCTACTTTTGGACAAACAAAAAAAAAAGGATCATATTGTTGTTGGTCATCCATGTAATATCCCATTTACTCCGACAACAAAAGTAAAAGATGAAATGAATGAGTTATAAGGACAAGATCCACGTTAAATTGGTGCTATGGATCAGATAGCTCATTGAACCGGATCATGATATGATAAATTATTGAACCTTTTTGGTCCTTGGAGATGATATAATTGTTAATATTATTTTTTGAAAGAGGTTCAACATGTTATAAGTATTTTTCTTTTTTAAAGGTTCAATATATATATATATATATTTTCTATCTTGGTTTTTTTTTTTCTATTTGGTTTAATCTTAAACTAATAGTACCTTATGATCTCTTTCTTTCTTCACAATAATAATACCCTGTAGTCACGAAAAATTAGTATACCATGATTACAAAGATGACTCGAGTCGATGAGTTACTCTATCCTATTGGATAGTTCATTTTCTTAGGTTTGACGGAGAAAGTTGACTAAACCCATCCGTGCTTCCTTTTCAAACTTTTCCACCATAAATATGGGAACCTAATTTTCTAAGTGATTTGGACGACAATTATATTGCATTTGTCTCAAAAGATTGTGTTCGAATGTCAACGTCATTGATGTCCAATTTTTTTTCTCTGCCAAACATAAGTTAGATAAGAAACGCATTGTCTGTCAGATAAGTTAACTCTGACGATAAATCTTTTGGAGACACAACGACAATCAAGTTCTAAGATGTCGGACGACAAGCCACAAAGTCAAAATAAGAAGCATTCCACGAGGAGAAATCGCTTGGATACACACACCATAGCAATTAAGTTCGGAGAGTTGCAAGCATGTGTCCGCATGAAAGCCACAAAAGATCGTATTTACCTACCATTCAAGTGTGATACAAGTACTTACTTTCACTTTATAGAACATTTATGTAAAAGTTATCATCCATCCATCCATCCTTCCGAATTCCACCCATCCCAACTCGATTTATCATCCACCCAAATATCCTATCATCCAAAATCCGATTTAGGTGCCTATTTTCCTATCAATGCTCATACCAATCCTGACAGGCTTCGGTGCCGTGATAAGAAACCTGAGAGCAAGCGTTGAAGGAACAATCAACAATGCTGCATTCACAGAAAAGAGTCACTAAGATGAACGTAAAGTTGAAGAGACATCAAATGTTCAGATTTTGATTGGCAGGAGAGAATGGGGTTGATTCTGTATATCCATCAACAGTCATCAGCTTGATGTAGGTGTACATGCAAAACAGCACATGCCATCGCTTCTTGCTTCACTGATCTCCCTCAGAATACAGTCACTGAACTGGAATATAAATAACACCGATGCAGCATCGGACGTACTGCGATTGGGCATTGATTCGTGTAAGTGACATTTTGTGCATTGCAGGATTCCAAGTGATTGGTGGTGATCATTCACGTAAGTTTGCGACTGCAGGTCTGAGCAGTGGATCCATCTTCTTGTTATCAAGGGGAGATACATGGATGCTATAACTTGGAATGCTGTTTCCAGGGAAATCCACCTTCAAATGCTTGCTCCAGCACATCCTCAATGCGCTTCACAAGTAGCATCTGTCAAAAAGTATTAGCAAGAATCTTAGTCAGAATCTCTTTTCAAGTGCTGCGGAAAAGTGATTCTTCTGGCACATAAGCATCAGAAATCAGTAACAAATTCTTAGTCCATACAGCGAGTAACGAATTGGTATTTAGGATTGATGGGATATGAATCTAAGGCATGCTACACTTTCCAGGTTGGACATGAATATACTTCGTGAATCAACTAGTAGCATCTTAGGAAAAGAATGGATTTGACATGGTGTAACCAATTCAAAAAATTTAAATCATATTGCAAAGATAATAGAGATCTAAAGATAATACTCATCAATGTTATGCCTCTTATTTACATGTCCAAGAATGATTAACAAAACAAAAACAACCATTTATTGGTTCTTCCAGATGGGTTTGAACTTTGAAGTCCCAAAAATCAAGAAATAAAAATAAAAAAGGAAACAGCTAAAGACTGAATATGACCAATACCAATCTGATTCAGCAACATGGACCAGATTCACCCAGTCAAGATTTTTAGTGTCGATCCCAAATTCCAGTTACAATTCCTCAAACATCGAGACCGATTGTTGCCTATTCTGAATGACGGAGTTATCTGTTGCAGTTTTTATGGTTAAGAAATTAACGATGTTACATTACAAAATTCTCTTGCATTTTTATAAAAAGCTCTACCCCACAAAGGAATTGCCAAGATAAGTCACAGACTAATGAACACAGGAAGTATAAAAATGTTTAGTGAAAGAAATATGCGACAACAATCATGTTTAGTGGCTGGAATTTAGTCAAGAATGTTAGATTGGTAATATAGCAACAGGAATGAAAGTAATGGAAAATCAGCCATGCTGGTATTTTTAATGAAAAGTCAAGATGGATGCCTACAGTTCTCCAAGCAGCAAGAAAGAGACCAAAGAGGATAAAAGATTCCTGGATGGGTTTTGAAAAGAAACTAATATATGTGTATAAAATTAAAAAATAACATTTTTTAATTATAATAATTGCATCAATCAAAAAAGGACCTGCAAGATCTTGTTTTCATTTCATAATTGCCATCAACTTTGTAATTGCTCGCTTAAATCCTTCTGCTTGAATTGCATTGCTAAATAAACTTCTATCTAATTTCCAGGTTATTTTTTAAAAGAAAATAATCAGTTGATAACCTCAAAATGCATCACAATATGCATAATATTTGCATATACAATTTCAAAATCCAGCAACTAAGTGAATCATATATCTTCCAGACAATATAATATGCATCAAAAAGGGCCAAGCAAAATATAACCATTGAAATCAATGTACCTCCATGCCACCAAGAACTGCTGATGGAACTTCAGTTAAGTCCTTCAAATTTCGTTCAGGCAATATAACTCGTTTGATGCCATATCGATGAGCCGCCAATATCTTAATTAAAAAGAACAGACTGTAAAACTACTTTTGACAACATAATCATACAAAAAATAGGGCTTTTAACATTTTTTTAGAGTATACCAGATATAAGAGGGGCATAAAACTTAGTATCGGATACCTTATCCTTGATACCACCGACAGGCAATACAAGGCCTCTGAGAGTCATCTCCCCAGTCATTGCAGTATCTGCCCTAACTTTTCTTTGACTGAACAGTGATACTAATGATGTCACTAAAGTTACTCCCGCTGATGGTCCATCCTTCGGCACAGCACCAGCAGGAAAATGTATATGAATATCTTGATTCTCGAGCAAATTAATTTCACCAGTTGCTGACAGCTTAAGATCTGCTACTCTTGTCCTCACCTGCCATGTAGAAACAAGCTAAAATCAAATATATGACATATAGAAAACTAAAGGTGATAACTCTGACTCTGGAAGCTAGTATAATTTACTTGTTTGAAAAAGGAAACATAAGTTCAAACAGAAACTGGGAAAGCTCGCAAATGACAGCTGGTACATAGGCATACGTTACTCACACACGATGCAGCATCAATAGATTTCAAAAGACAGTTTAGTAATACCTAAATTTTGTATCCTAGCACAGAGGAACTCTTTGAAGGTTTATCAATTCTTATACTCATGCATGGATTTCAGCTTGGGATTGATTATCCTCTTCAATTGCATGCAAGAATTTAAATCTCACTATTTTATTGACTACGATATCCGATCAAGTTGATATGATACCACTATACCAAGCAGTATATTGACCCAGCCGGCGTTACCAGAAAAGTAAAAAAATGCATACTAACTGGTACCAAACTATATGATCTGACACCAGTTCTTGGCCAAACTCTACACAACATATGCTAGTTTTAGAGTATATGTATGGACTGTTTTGTTGAGCATATTCCTAGTGCATTTAAATTTGGGTAAATGAATAATTTTGGTTTGTCCTAAGGAAATATATGTTTGGATGAACTTGAGACCTATAAGCAATCTCTTATGAAGTCATCCCCACCTTTGCTAACAGGCTGGTGGGTAAGGGTACATCTACCTTGCATGTTTCATCTCACAGAATACCAGTAATAATAATCTCTGTTTGAAATTTATATATAGGACATATAAGATGATCCAATTAAAAGAACTGAAAAATGCACAAAGAAAAAGAAGTTCAAGAAATTAAAATCCTTCAACTTGTGGTGCAGATGAGAAAATAAAATATGCATGTATTGCCAAAAATATTTTGTGTACCAAGAGCACAACACTCAACATGAGAAGAAGCAGATGAAACAAAGCAGATAGAAAATACCCATGTAAGAGCTATTTGTGCTGATTCTTTAATAACATCACCAAGTTGTCCAGTAAGATGCAAATCACCCTTGCCCATCATTGCTGTGGCTTCAACAAATTGAACCTCTCCACCAAAGGATGTCCAGACAAGCCCAACAGATACTCCTGGAGTTGCTAACCGATCTGCAGTCTCACTATCATCAAATCTAGGAGGCTGCAGTTTCCATGTTGGCTATATCTTAGTAATTTTTTATGACAAGTTACAGTTGAGTACAAAACATGATAAGAAATAGTTGCACTGAACTAAAGATAATGGATGAGAGAGTACCCCAAGCACTTTTTCCACCATAGCCTCATCTACAAGCATCACCAAGGCACTTGTGAAAGAATTTGATATCTCCTGTCTACTGACGCTCGTAGGAATAACTTCCGTTTCAATGTCAGCACCATCAGCAACTCGTGTGTCCAAAAAGGAAGTTGTCATTGGGTGTACATCTTTGCTAAGTTGCATGGTGGAATCTTGCTCAGCAACCTTGACAGCAGCAGCACGAGCCAAAGTAGCTAGGTTCCTCTCCAGATTACGTACACCAGCTTCTCTAGTATATCTCTGAATTATTAGCGTCACCATACCCTATTCAGGCATTAGGAAGGACTAATCACTGACAGGACATTGTTATACATCCATGAGAAGGAAAACTTAACTGCCAACATGGAGAGTCACCCTACAAATAAAAATGATGCCTAGCCACTCATTGGTAAAGAGTGCTGGATCATGATCAGCAAAATGGTACGTGAAAGAAAAGAATCATGCTTGCCATCACTGTTGATTAGGACCTCTGGGCATGAAGAAATGATTATTTGACTTATTCATGTATCTTTCAACACCAACATTCAGGAAAAGAGACAGCGAGCCATAAAAAGTTTGAGAATGCTAGCCCCAAGGAACACAATCTAATTTGTGGTGCCATTTGATCCTCTATATGTTTAGTAATGTGATTACTTTCAAATCTAATGTACACATCTAGACAGGTAAAAATAAAGCATCTCTGTATTCTTCATAGGCTCATAGACATGGATACACGTCTAAGTATGACTTTTAGTTTTGTCAGTTAAAATAACATCTATGTTGTTTGTTAGCACATTGGCTCATTTGTAGCTTCAAGATGAATCACTGACTAGAAAAGCTTTTCATTTCTGCTTCTCCTGAACCCTCCCCAGGTCTAAGAAAAAACATGTAATTGCTCTATGATTTGCATGAGCTTTAACTGCCACCAAGAAGTTAGAAATTTGTATCCACCAACTAGCATGACTTTTTGGAAAATACTTATCTTCCATAACTTCCCCTGATGGCACTTTATATCAGCTTTATGGAATTGGTCTAAGATATTAACCAATTATAAACTTTTGATATATATTCCATGATTATTCCCACCTATCAATTGCGCTTATAATACGCTTGAAAAAGGCTAGAATGTAGATGATCTTTAACTACATAACAATTGCATATAGGGGGCATCTTTTTTTTTTTGTGTCTACATGAATGAACTAACCATGAATGTCTACCTACATCCAACTACTTACATAGACACTTCCAAAAATGTATGTTATGAAGCTGCGATATACTTTCATATGACTAAATATTATCTATTTTCCATATTTACAATTATATTAGCAGAATACTTTACATCAGAGTAGCCAACTACGTGCATAGCATGGACACTAATAAGCAGGATGATTATGGCTGCCACTGTTCCCCAGCTTAGGGTCAGGAAATTTCACCGAGTACATGGTTCAAATCATGGAATAAATGGAAATTAATGCATTTATCCTCCATAACATAGGATATAAGTTGTTAGTCAAAAGATAATGGTAAAATGCTTGCATACAACCAGAGTTATAACCATGGTTTAAAAGAATGGTTGGACCACAAGTTCACTCTTATCGATGTCTCAGTACTCCAATAGTCTGACAACTTGTCAAAATAGTTATTATACTAGTTTCTAAAACCATGATATATCTACCCATGATATAACTACCACTCCATTAAATAGGTCATATCTTCAAAGCATTCTGCTTTTTGGTTCAATGAAAACCAGAATGGGAAACAAAATTTTAAAAATATGCTCAACCGTAAAAGATCTACTCATTGAACACCTTCCTTAACCTCATTAACAAACTATAATGCAAAAATTAATTAAACTGGGTTTAGTCATGTTAATTGAACACTAGACTGAGGAAGAATAAAGAATTCCTGTTCTCTAATATTCATCCAAAAAAAAAGAAAAATACTATTTTATTCAATCAAATAATATCATTAACATGTTATTTATTTAATGAATAACATATTATTGCCTGATAGCAGAGTAAGTGCCTAAAAGTTATTAGTATCAGGTTGCTTTCGATATCCAGATCAGTTCCTGGTTACCTGGAAAGTCAGCATCCAGGCACTTCGGTTTCACCTAATCTTAACAGAAAAATAATGATGATAATAAGCTCGGTATTGACAGTGCAGGTAAACGTTGATCCCAACCATGTTCATTGAACCTCAAAAATAATTTTGTTGCACTTAGATTGATGATCTTTGATAAAAATGTATTTGGATTGCAGATTTGGAGCAAATCAGAAATATATAACTTTTCTTCCATGCGTAACTGAGGCTAAAATCCATCTAAAAAAAAGAATATAGAGATGTCACACACAAGCATGTCCGAAACATTAAGAGGACTGACTAAAAATCTCCTAGTAGACTAGCCAAGAAGATACATTAGAATTCCTATTGCAGAAAAAAATACAACACTTGCAAATTTCAACAAACTACTGAGCAGACAGTAATAACATTATTAGCGCAAAGCCATAAAAATACATCATTTTGCAGAAGATTGTGATGAAATTTATATCAATATCATAAAATTCATCATTTTGGGGGAGATTATTATGAAATAATTAATATCAATATCTTGCAAATAGAAAAATTTTCACTGGCTCATGAAGGTTGTTCCATTACTAATGAACTGACATGAGATAAAGTTCTACCTCAGGAATTTGGAGGAGCTCAGAGCTTAAACCATGCTGGTCTAAGACTCGTGGTATAAGATGCTTCATGGCTATATTCAGCTTTTCATCAGGTGTATATCCAGGAAGCTCAATGACTTCCATCCGATCCAAGAGTGGCAGAGGAATAGGTTGAATTCTATTTGCAGTCGCAACAAAAATTACCTTTGACAGGTCAAAGGGGACGTTCAAATAACTGAAAAGACAAGTTAAGTAATTTACTTGAACTAAGAAATAAGATACAAAACATATATTGAGGTTATGTAAAAGATAAATTCCTCAGAAAGCATCTTATAAAACTTTATCCATCTCCATACCATCTAAATAATACTGATAATCTAATGAGAAGGAATTGACCATCATCCACGGAAAAAATCTAGTACCACCACATCAACAAATGAACCCTCTCAGAGTACATCAATTTGGGACAAAAGGCATACGAAACAACAAACAAATTAATTCTAGTTTGTTGAAAAATCAATTGTACTTTCAGTTGCCCTCAATACTCCAAAGGCAGTACAGCACCTATTGGGCTTATGGTTTGTAACAGAAATTCCTTGAGTAATAAAAAAAAAATGTAAAGAGAAACCAACCATAAAAATAAAAATTGAAGGGCAATTTCAGAATGAAGCTATTCAATTAGTAAATAAGGAAACAAAACAGTGCATCTTGAAATAAACATGTGCAAGGGCAACCTATGCAAGCAAACAATATTAATGAAATTTTCATATATTTAAAGTGAAGAACTAATGCAGTAGTGTAAGCGTAAAAGATCACACACTATAATTTCATAATCCAGGATACTGATCATTAAAAGTCTTGTTCTGCTCTGGGTCAAGGACTTCCAATAATGCTGATGCAGGATCCCCACGAACATCAGAACCTGTCTTGTCAATTTCATCAAGCAGCATAACCGGATTGCTAACAGCCACTCTCTGCAGTTGTAAGTGATATGAATTGTAGATGTTGGCAACTGAAACAATTTTCATATAGCCATTGAAACAAAGCAACCTCCACAGATAACCAGACAAGATACTAAAATGAAAGAAATATTAGGCTTAGTCTGCAATACTCTATAAGTAACATAAAAGACTTAATAGTGGTAATTGATTACTAAGTGAAAACTACTAATGATCAGGCTGACAAAAAATGAAGCCATGACTGCTGAACCTAAGTCAACTTGCTCTGGAAAAGATCAGATTCAAAATAATTACATGCTAGATACTAGAGGCATTATTATAGGTTTTAAAGCCTCGAGGCATGATTGAGCAAGCCTTCATGTCGAAAGTGGCTCTTTAAAGATGTTTCCTATGAGTATTGAAGGCATTTTTGTACACTTAAGAATATAACAGGAATCATAAGGTTCCACAAATTGCCAAAATGTTAAACAAATATTCAGTTCTGCCCTAATCTTATGTATCATTGTTATTTAAGTGCAAAAACAATCGAGGTAAGAATTGTCATAGAAGCACTGAAGCATGCTGATAGCTTTATGGCATAGTAGGATTCCTTGCTATGTTGATCAGCATACCCCTGTACTAACTAGCATAGGCCAAAATTTTGGTCTCACCATATGTTAGCAACTTGAGTAAGGATTGGCATGGCCACTGATATTATTTTTGGCACAATACATCTCCACCATGCCAACACATGCCGAATGGCTTGACAATCCTTGATTGGGATGCCTATAGCAAGGTTCGCTATACCGTACCGTACCGGCGTTTCGACCCGGGCTCGGTATGGTATGGTACTGGTGTACCGGGCGGTACATCAGGGCGTACCGGGCGGTACATCAGGGCATACCGAGCGGTACACCCTGGTGTACCGAGCGGTATAATACTGTAGCACTGTAGCGGTACCGGGCGGTCCGCGTACCGGTAACTTGCCGGACCGGTAAGTACCGCCCGATATGGGCAGTACGCTTCGGTATGGCAGACCTTGGTATATAGTAATAGATTTTTCCAGATACAAATAGCAAAAGAAAGAAATAACAACAAAGAAAATGTTTCATAAAGTTTAAAAGTTTTCATTTCTGTTTTATTAGCAAAACAAAATGGTATTTGTTTGGCCTATTACTCATTATTGTTTGTCCTTCTGTCATATTGTTTGTATGGGAAAATCATGCTGTGTTCTCAAGATTCTCAATTTCTACATCCTTAGCTTTATGTAATGTTATCATCGTCATGATGAAGGATTTTCATATCATAGGGGCATGTTGACATATTTCCAGCCCAGCAAAATTCTGTGCCATGCTGTTCAACACAACCCTATGGCCGGCCAGCGCTGGTCAACAGTGGGTCTAGCCACATGTATCTCCGATATGGTATGAATTGACATGGCATGTGCCAAACTTCTTCAGGCACTGCATGTTTCAACTTGTGCCAACATGTGCCAATTAACTTAACAATCTCTGATCATGCTTAATCTATTGAATGATAATATAGTCCAATTTTGTTGTCAAGCCTGGAATTAACTCTTCTACATTAGTATATCAATATTGTAAAGCATAACATAGATGTTAGATTCTATAACTTCTTAGCATAAGCACATGTTATAACTAGATATCAATATCATAATTTTTTGTTTAGCAATACTTGCTTAAGCTTGTGTCTATAACTAACATTCTGAATTTTAAATTAATTCTAGCCCATGACACAAGAACAAAAGAGAACTTCTAATGACAAACTCTAGAGGAAGGATAAGTAAAATGTAAAACTAAAACTAAGCCCCATGATCTGGACATATTAGAAGTGTAAATGAAAAAATTAACAACTAACCTCAACCAGGCAAAAAAAAGAATACACAAGAAAAGAAGATTACTTCACCAAACAATATCTTGCAGTAGAAAAGTACAAATGCAAACCTTTAATCCATCAATTAAACGTCCTGGCATGCTTCCGATGTACGTCCTTCGGTGTCCTCTTATATCAGCCTCATCCTTGACACCACCTAGAGATATACGTACAGATTTTCTATTCAGAGCAGCTGCAATTGATGATGCCAATGATGTCTTTCCAACTCCAGGTGGACCAACAAAACAAAGCACAGGACCTCCGACATCTGGTTTAAGCTGCAATACAGTGCATTTGTAAACAGTGGTGTTAATTCTAATTAGATGCAATGTTATTAAAAGTACAAAAAAATAAAGTCACAATATAAAGATAAAAATTTAACCTTTCGAACAGCTAGATATTCAATGATCCGTTGTTTAACTTTGACCAGCCCATAGTGATCACGATCGAGACTTTCTTTGGCAGCTTTAAGATCAAGTTCAGGTTCTTCACTGACTTTCTGCCATGGAAGATCCACAAGAATCTCTAAGTATCCATGTGAACTGCCATATCCAGGCTGCTGAGGCTGCATCTTTTTCAGTTGCCTGCAAGCAAGATCAAAAGGTCAGATCTATTTATTTAATTATCTGACACTTGCACGAAATTAATTGGAAGCCAGACATCGCAGAGCTGTATAGAACCATGGTTCAGGTTTTTTTCTCTTTTGGTGCTCTACAGGTATAGTGCATTGACACTATAAAGAATAAACGTGGTAACATTTTAAGAGTAAACGACAACTGGCAGCATCAAAGCATCATGTTTAATGCATTTTGAGAGCTCCAATAATTAGGCACACTTCTATATTTAGAATCTTATACATAATGAAACTCAATGGTCCCATGCCTCCATCAATAACACCCGGAAAGGGAAAAAGAAAAGAAAACCACAGAAAAGTATAACTGATTTTTTTATCAAACACACTAGTAAGACATACATCTATTTATTCTTTAGTAATAAATAACTGAATGATTTCTTTCTGATGAAAGGAGGCTTTGTATCCTGGTCCTCAATTAGTCAAATCTCAATACGTCAACAATAGATATTATAAGAACATAAGGTACAATCAAATAATCTTTTCCAGCTTGGAGCACATCATTATAAAGGAAACTTAGACAGTTAATCCTACCCTTTTTACCTAAACATATTTTCTCCAAAGTCTTTAATAATCTACTTTGATTCTCATTAAGTATTGAACAAACCTGCTTTCTATTAGTGAGCAACTTTAGACACAGAAGTTAAAACAGTACTACAAAGTTTCAGGTTTTTAAGGATAGCATGGAAAAACAAGAGAGTGCATAAAATATGCATGATGGGAAAAGGTTTAGGAATGAGGATTGAGAATGATTTTCAAATTCTGATGTAGGTAGTTAACGTACTCTTCTGAGCCTTGGTAACAAAATCATTCAACCACAGGAACATGCTTCTCACAATTATTAAAAGAATCACATGGAAAACATGCCTCACACTACATAATTAAGAAAGACAGCATGATACAGGAAAAGATTGAGAAATAAAAGTCATTCAAAAAAGACATCATACAAGTGTGGCCTAAACATGCAATAAATTATATATATATATATATATATATATATATATATATATATATATATATATATATATGTAACTTGCCTCAGTAACAAAATCATTCAACCATGGGAACACGCTTCTTACAATTATTAAAAGAATCACACAAAAAACATGCCTCTCTACATAATTAAGAGAGACAGAGCATGATACAGGAAAAGATTGAGAAATAAAAGTCATTCACAAGAGACATCAGACAAGTGTGGCCTAAACATGAAATTGTATGTATAATGTGTGCATGCATTCCTAGTAATGATTTGAGACAAAGCAATTAATTCAGCAATCAACATCTTTACTTTGGTATGTAGGTGGAAAGTGATTATTTCAATAACCTTGTGATTCCAGTTATATAACCAGCTTGTACTTCCTGATGAAAACATATATCGCAGCCACCCAACCAAATATGACACATGGTCAAATGTCATATTACGTATTAAATAGGTAATTAACGCACCTAAGTTCTCTTTGAGCATGCTTCCATATATTAGGAGGCATTCCTGCACTCTGCATCTTTCTCTCCAAGGTAGCCAAATCATCCTCATCATCATCATTATCACCAAGTTCTTCCTTTATAGCCCTCATCTAGAGAAGATTTGAGCATAAGAGATTTAAGGCACCAAATACTCAAAAAGTGGGCAGCTGGAGTAACGAACCTGCAGTCTGAGAAGAAATTCTTTCTGTGATTTTGATAACTGACCCTCAACCTTTTGAGTTATTTTTTCTGCCACACGAATCGACTGTTGAGAAAACAAGTAGATGTTAAGTTTATATTATAAACACTTGTCTAGATATCAATGACAAAATATTACATATTTTAGAAAAGCCTACTTAGTTACCTTCCTTGCATACCAGTCCACAAAATTACATTAAGATGAAGAAACATGATAATTAATAAAATCAAGGAACAGCAAACTTGACCTGCAAGTGTCTCTCCACTAATTCAGTTGCCTTTGAGAGTCGAACCTTTAAATCAATTGAATCTAGCATTGATAACTGCTCCTCAAAGCTTATCTCAAAGCTAGCAACAAATATGTCCGCCAGCCTATACACAGGAACTGTCTCAAGAAGAACTTTTGTCCTACCAACAGTTTTCTGCTTCTGAGAGTGGCATAAGAAATGTGAGCAACCCTATCAGATAACCTAACATAAACTAACAGAGAACGACTTCCAGCCAATGTTACAAACACACAATTTAAACACAAACAATTAACCATAAATACTTCAAAATCCTTTTAAAAAAAATTTGAAATCACAGAGCATAATAATACAGTTACATACCATAAGCTAAGACTCATGGAAAAGATGTGCAAAAATATAACTCAGGTTTTTTATAAAAATGTCATCTTATAAGATACTTGGGGTTTAAATACAAGCGAGATGGTCTATATTTTTGTTAGTGTTGTTATATTGTTTGACCAAACCCTACTGTTTTAAGCCAATAAGCACAATTTTATGTTAATAGAAATGTTCAAAATAAAACATTTTACCTGCTCAAGAACAGAAATTAGCTCCATGGCAGTAGCTTTAAACTGGCGAGATAGCAGAACAAGATCTGGATCTTGTTCTGCTTGCTCCAGCTCTAAGCAACCCCAAAAAAAAAACATAACAATGTGTTAATGCCTCACATGCAAGAAACTGTCCAAGGATTTCTGCAAAAAGAATTGTAGTTATCACTACAAGTTTTACTATTGATATATGTGCACATAGAGATAACAAATCTCAAGGTTATTCACCCAAACACTTAAAAAGGGAAGAAGGAAAACTTCAATCAAACATCATGGTAAAAGACAACCAACATTCCTTAAACTTAGCCTCATGTCCAAGTGTGTAATCAGAATACACAACAACAAAAAATATTGGTATATAAGAGAGAATCATAAGTTGCTGTGGAAACATGAAATATTAGAAGATACATCTATAAGAATTATAAAACCAAAGAGATCCACATCTGGTTTCATTAAGTTGGGTAGTACTTGTTGCTGAAAGTTTTCAATTCAGACTTGACAATATCGTGAATTTAACAGTTTATAAAAACCAAAAGGTCAACTTTATGATATTATATTGTTCTTGCTATTGGATTTTGGAAGCAAGTATAGGTCAGCTTTTCCTTATTCTCAATTGAATCCTAATTAAATAAATCAATATCAAATTATAACCTGTGAAAAGGAATCAAACTTTTCATTCATTTTTATCACAAACAGAGTAAATTCAAGAAACAATCTACAGAAAAGGCCTTAGAGAACAAAATAGATAAACAAGGACAGCATGACGCTAAATTATAATCAGAATCTTAAGACATTATTTTCCGACTTCCGCTTGCCAGGACCTCCTGTCTTTTTCAAATTATCCCTTTTTACTTGCAGACTACATGATGTACAAGAGTCCTCTATAGACATAAATATGTTGCATCATTCAGCATTTCTGTTTAGAAAAATCTAGTTATCATTTTTAATGTAGTAAGTTTCTCCATTAATTGTTATATTAAACTGTGCTATAGTACTCATTTACTGAATTGCATTGCAGTATTAGTAATGAAAGAAAAATTTTCACGTGACTTGACATATAAGAACCTTTTTTATCATTTACCATACGCATTGAACACCAAAAGGCCCAGAGGCAAGGATGTCTCCATTATTGAAACCGATGTTAGTGGAACAGAATTTACATGGTCATTGAAAATGACTGAGCTCTCTAGGCCTTTGCCCATCCAGTAACAATGACAAACACATAACAAGCTGCAATGTCACAATTACACCCCAATTTGTTGGGAACCTGGGCTACCGACCGAAACTTGTGCTTGTTATTGGAAAGTTTATAGAGAAAACATATGGTAACAACCAACAACAGTATACGTAAATGCCATATGAATTATTGTAACTCCACATCACTATATTCATTTAACCTTCGACTAAAAGGCACTAAATTCCACCATATGTAGTCCCACAAGAACACATATGAGAAGAAAATTAATCTCTTCCAAGAAAAACTGCATGTATATGAAGGAAATTTGGCACTGGAACAGAACATATGTAACAGGCAAATGAACAATGGATCACAATAGAGCACCTTACCAGACTTTGTCAAATCAAGACGGCTGATACGTGCAACATAATATGTTCCTCTTGTACTGAGTTCCTGAACACTGATCCTGCACAACCCTTCAAGAACAACAATGTAGGTAACCCTCCCACTTGGTTTTTCAACTCCTCGGGAGAGGTGCAAAGCTCTAGCAGCAACTCCTCTGAAAATCAAAGTCTTGTTAATGAAATTTTATAGCTAACATAAATATTCAGATGTGTATTTGTGTCATAAGAGCTCTTATACAAAGTGAACAAGCCTAGGAAATAGTTTGTTTGCCATCAGTAGAAATGACAATGGTCTAAGATATATTACTCAATATCTCAATTTCACCCCATGGCTGGTGGACAAATAAGTATTTGAGAAATAATATCTATTGTCGAGAAACCAGTTCAAAGTTGATATCAATCCCTTGATTAAAACTACTAACTCTCCATAGGAAAGGAGCTTACTCATTCTAGCAAAAGTTATGTGCTCCACACTCTTTTCCTGGCCTAAGAATGGGTGTGGAAAGGAGATACAATATGCACATGATGGTTGCAGAAATAATACAGGATAGCCAGAAAGGATTTGTATAGCTGAATCAAATAGTTAAGATAACAGGTTCCACTGATGTTTTTCTACATAACAAAAGATGCATAATGTATTATTTAGTCTCAAAACAATTACATTGATCAGTAGAAACTGAAAAGTCCAAAAACCCTTAGATTAACCAAGTAGACAACTTCTACTGAAGTTTTTCAACTGTATGAGAAAGCTTAAGCACCTAAAAGTCACAAAGGATTTGTATAGATGAATCAAATACTTAGGATAACAAGTTCCACTGATGTTTTTCTAAATAACAAAAGATGCATAATGTATTTCTATTTAGCCTCAAAACAATTACATTGATCTGGTAGAAATTGAAAAGTCCGAGAACCCCTAGATTAACCAAGTAGACAACTTCTACTGAGGTTTTTCAACTGTATAAGAAAGCTTAAGCACCTCAATCGAGTTGTGTGATTAAGATTACTTCACAACTTTGGTGTCAACTTAGGTACCTCAGACCCTAGCAGCTTGATATAAGACTTAGATAACTAATTGTGTACATCATCAATATGTTGGCCAAGGGATATATCTCGCTCTTTTTGTCCTCACAGCATTTTCCATAACTACAGATCCATTTGGAATAGCCAAAGGAACATCCTCATGTCCAAAGGATTAACATAACCAAAATTGCCAACTCTCTATGCTTTCCACTCTGGAATTCTCAATTGCAATATACATCTTTTAAAGATCTAATTAGGAATCCATCCTTACAAATGTAAAATAAGATAATTACAAAAATGAGATATCTGTCTCTCTGGTCATCCATTGTAATGCGACTCAAAGTTTCAAACACATCCAACAGATAGATCTTTTTAAGTTCAACATGGATGACTTATATTGGTTTTTTCTGAAGAACACATGGTAGTAACTGCAACAATAAAGTAACACTCAGCTGGCTACAAATTTTAAACACTTGAATTAAGATAATAAGTTTTGAGTAGCTATTAGCATAGGAACAAAAAGAAGCCAACCATCAAGAAACCTTAATTTGCTATATTTTGACGTTGAAAGTAAAATTTGCACGTGCAATTTATTGAAACATAATAGAAATTTTTGGAAATGGATATTTACAATACCCACCTGTGGTGCCAGTGCATAAGTTCCTGCTCGTTGTTTGCATCCTGATTCTGAAATTCTCCCACATCTGCTTTTGCTTTCAGACTTTGCTCCCCTGAATCGCTCCCCATACCTTCAGATAGCCGAACATGAAACCAAATATTCTCCTTAATCAGCTAAGGAGATAGACACAGAACCAAATTACCTGGAGCTATCATTGACCCCACGGCGGCAGCCTCAGTATCCCTAACTGGAAGCACGCCAATCAAACCCTTCTCTTCCTTATGCCACAGCTCTTGCTCCACCAATTTCACACTGCAAAACAACACATTAGCACCACAATCCCATACGATTAATCAAAACATTGCTAAAAGAAAAAATGTATTAAAACTATCGCTCACACGTAATTGGTAACTAAAGCGTCGCAATTCAACCAAGCACACCGTTTTCAAAAACTTCCCGTCTTCATTAACATAAACCAAGGGTATCCCACTAACGCGCCCTTTTAACCTAATCGTCTACTTCTCTTCCTTAAAAAAGTTTTTTTTTTTTCACAACGAATCCAACCAATTATCAGTAGAATTCCACTAAAACTATATTTCGGTGAGAAAAGCAGAGATCAATCAGATTGATCTTTCGATCGTCGATTACCTGCTCGGCGAAGTACAGCGGATACGGATGATGGCCCCAGGCAAGAGGACCTTGTTCCTGAAGGGCAGGATCGCTAGGCGACTCGGCAGCTCCGCCAATTCTACCATCTTCTTAGACACGGAAGGAGAAGAACACAAGGTGAAGGTTTTTGGTTTTGCGGGGAGCGGGGAGCGGGGAGAGAGAGGGAGGAGAGGTCAGCGCTCAGTCGTTATCTCGGGCAGGGCAGATATAGAGAGTGACCGGGAGGGCCCGTGGCCCAGTGCCCGTGGGGTCGCCGACCCATTGGGCCCCGCCTCTACCGAGCCCCCACAGCCGTCCGATGAGCGGATAAGGTTCCTAGGCCGCTCGTACGAAAGGCGCGTCGCGTGCGCTGAGCAGGGCGCGTTCGCCACAGAGGTCTCATTATGCTTCCGACAACGTGGCGGTTAAAGCGGCATCCACGTCGTTGTTAAGTCGTGTCTCTCTAGTCCCCCGTTTTCACTGGTCAAAATCTCTGTCTCGCTGTTTCATGTGGAGCATCCACATGTTGGAGTCACGCACCGGTTTACACGGTGCTCCCCGCTCCGACAACAAGCGATGGTCACCTGTCTCGCACAATGCAGGGAACACCATTTTTGATTCACGATCCCCAGCACACGGCTTGGGACCCACCATTTTTCTTGAAAGAACACCGTGATTCTTGTCCCGCGGGAGGGCGGCCGACACCAATGCCTGCGAATGACTATTAACGGTAGCCCGCGAATTGTCACTCGAATTAATGGAAAGGAAGTCCCCGAACAGTGTTCACCGTCCGATCTCGATCGATTGGTCCATAGAGCTTGTCAAAATTCATTGCAACTCTGAGAGACGGTACGTGATCTGTCCGCATATCTGTTTTTAAGTGGTCACTCGGCATATAAATTATATGGGTAATTTTGGAGGGATTTTTGAGAGATGGCATGTGTATATATCCATCCGCATATAAATTATATGAGCATATAGGCGATTTTTGAGAGACGGTACGTGATCACTTGGCATATAAATCATATGGGCGATTTTTAAGTGTGATTCATATAAATCTCACTATTGTTATAAATCCCACTGATTCATATAAACCGTGATCAATGGGTAAGTGTTTTTATAAATCATATACATTTTATTATTTTTAAGTGTAATTCACTCGATATATAAATCATATGGGTGATTTTTTAAGACGGTGCGTCATCTGTCCGCATGCCCATTTTTAAGTGTGATTCATATATCTGCATGGTCAAGAGAAATATTATTATACCATCTCAAAAATAATAATAAAATAATATATATATTTTTTATTATTATTATTATTATTATTATACCATCTCAAAAATAATAATAAATAAAATATAATTTTATTAAATATAATCCTCGATTATCAATCATACCATTATCTCGTAATCCCTTAATTACCAATCATATGAATATGATATTTTTTGGATTCATACTTTCTCAAACGATGATATTTTCTATGTTATTATGAAAAAGTTTAAAATATCATCAACGTCTTAAACCTCAAAAATATTAAATCAATCTAATAAATATTTTAAAAATATTTTTTATCTCTTCTTCTTCGATTTTCAAATCGTTTCATTTAATTATCTATTTTTTTATCAGTTTATATTATTGATGATAAAAGATCCTTATGTGATTACGAGAACAAGAAAAAGAGGAAAAAGAATAAGAAGAAAAAGGAAGAAATATAAGTTAAATGGAAGAAGTTGGAGTTTATTAGAATTAAGTTATGAGTTGAAGGCATTTACCTTCATTTTGCATGGAGGCATCTTAAGAATATTAGAAGTTCCCGAGATAGATAGTTGATGGGGGTAATAATTATGATAAGACTCGCATGATATCAACTGCCCTAGGTGATGCGTCATGCCTCTGTTGACCTGATGAGGCACCTGGTCAACGTGGATCGGAATGCCTACCAAGGCGCATTAACGCTCTGTTCAAGTTCGATCCCTCACGCCACGTCAACGGCAACGTTAGATGCTACCAGAAGTACGGTCCTGCTCCTTGCGGGCCAGCACATCAAGCAACGGTAATTCTCACTATAAAAACCCTCGCGCTCCGAGGAAAAGAGAGGAGGAGACACAGAGAACTTAGCCAAAGAAACCCCCTACGACCATCCACTAACTTGATCATCGGAGGGGTCGGGTCGAGTTCCCCGACCTGACCTTTGTGCAGGTGCGAAGGCGGAGGTCGGCCACCAAAGGCGCGGGTGGGGGTTCTCTCTCGGTGGAAACAATGACCCCGTCCTGATCGGACCAACGAAATCGGCCGCTTCAGCGATCCCTGGAAACGTCCCAGGGAGATCCCCTATCATCCAGACCCGAACTACGCCGCGACGGCCCCGAGGCCACGGCTTGAAGTTGTTTACACCAACATTTTTGGCGCTAGAAGGAGGCGGGGGTTCTCTCCCTGAGTGGCCTGCCCACCTGCGCCGTGCTCCTCGGCTGCATGTTGCCCGAGACCAT
This sequence comes from Musa acuminata AAA Group, assembly GCF_036884655.1. Classification (NCBI taxonomy): domain Eukaryota; kingdom Viridiplantae; phylum Streptophyta; class Magnoliopsida; order Zingiberales; family Musaceae; genus Musa; species Musa acuminata. The sequence continues at coordinate 20,390,773 of NC_088328.1, forward strand.
GCCTGCACGGCCTGCCTGCTTGCGCCGTGCTCCTCGGTCGCATGTTGCCCGAGACCACGCCTGCACGGCCAGCGCACCTGCGCTGTGCTCCTCGGCTCCATGCTACCCGAGGCCACGCCTGCGCGGCCAGCCCGCTTGCACTGTGCTCCTCGGCTGAATGTTGCCCGAGACCACGCCTGCACGGCCTGCCCGCCTGTGCTGTGCTCCTCGGCTGCATGTTGCCCGAGACCACGCCTGCGCCGTGCACCTCGGCTGCATGTTGCCCGAGACCACGCCTGCACGGCCTGCCCGCCTGTGCTGTGCTCCTTGGCTGCATGTTGCCCGAGACCACGCCTGCGCCGTGCACCTCAGCTGTATGTTGCCCGAGACCACGCTTGCACGGCCTGCCCGCCTGTGTTGTGCTCCTCGGCTGCATGTTGCCCGAGACCACGCCTGCGCCGTGCACCTCGGCTGCATGTTGCCCGAGACCACGCCTGCGCGGCCTGCCCGCCTGTGTCATGCTCCTCGGCTGCATGTTGCTCGAGACCACGCCTGCGCGGCCTGCCCGCCTGTGCCGTGCTCCTCGGCTGCATGTTGCTCGAGACCACGCTTGCGCGGCTAGCCCACCTGCGCCGTGCTCCTCAGCTCCATGCTGCCCGAGACTACGCCTGCGCGGCCAGCCCGCCTGCGCTGTGCTCCTCGGCTCCATGCTACTCGAGACCACGCCTGCACGGCCTGCCTGCCTATGTCGTGCTCCTCGGCTGCATGTTGCCCGAGACCACGCCTGCGTAGCCAGCCCGCCTACGCCGTGCTCCTCGGCTGCATGCTGCCCGAGACCACGCCTGCGCAGCCAGCCCGCCTGCGTCGTGCTCCTCGGCTGCGTGTTGCCCGAGGCCACACTTGCCCGGCCTGCCCGCTTGCGCTGTTCTCCTCAGCTCCATGTTGCTCGAGACCACGCCTACGCTGCCTGCCCGCCTGCGCTGTGCTCCTCGGCTACATGTTGCCCGAGACCACGCCTACGCGGCCTACCTGCCTGTGTCATGCTCCTCGGCTGCATGTTGCCCGAGACCACGCCTGCGCGGCCAGCCCGCCTGCGCCGTGCTCCTCGGCTTCATGCTTCCCGAGACCACGCCTGCGCGGCCAGCCCTCCTGCGCCGTGCTCCTCGGCTCCATGCTACCCGAGACCACGCCTGCGCAGCCTGCCCGCCTGCGTCGTGCTCCTCGGCTGCATGTTGCCCGAGACTATGCCTGCGCGGCCAGCCCGCCTACACTGTGCCCCTCGGCTGCGTGTTGCCCGAGACCATGCTTGCACGACCTACCCACCTGCGTCGTGCTCCTCAGCTCCATGCTGCCCGAGACCACGCCTGCGTGGCCTGCCCGCCCTGTGCCGTGCTCCTCGGCTACATGTTGCCCGAGACCATGCATGCGCGGCCAGCCCGCTTATGCCGTGCCCCTCGGTTGCGTGTTGCCCGAGACCACACTTGCACGGCCTACTCGCCTGCGTCGTTCTCCTCGGCTCCATGCTGCCCGAGACCACTGCCTCTGCGCGGCCCGCCTGCCTAAGTCATGCCCCTCGGTTACGTGACCATAGCCTCTGCTCGGCCTAATCGACTGAGTTGCGCTCCTCGGCCGCACACTACCCCAGGGCCATCGCTGCAACCCTCCTTAATTATTAAACTCCACGACCCCTGCACCCTTGGCAACGGACCGGCAAACGCCCGGCAGGGATAGTTTCTCAAAGCCGAAGCCATGCATCGAACTCCCATTACAACAACCGATGCATAGCTTCCTTCCGGGGGGGAATATGATGAGGATAATAATTGCGATAAGACTCGCGTGACATCAGCTGCCCCAGGTGACGCGTCATACCTCTGTTGACCTGATGAGGCACCTGGTCAATGTGGACCGGAATGCCTACCAAGGCGCATTAACGCCCTGTTCATGTTTGATCCCTCACGCCACGCAAACGGTAATGTCAGACGCTACTAGAAGTACGGTCCTGCTCCCTACGGGCTAGCACATCAGGCAACGGTAATTCTCACTATAAAAACCCTCGCGCTCCGAGGAAAAGAGAGGAGGAGACATAGAGAACTTAGCCAAAGAAACCCCCTATGACCATCCACTAACTTGATCGTTGGAGAGGTCGGGTCGAGCTCCCCGACCTGACCTTTGTGCAAGTGCGAAGGCGGAGGTCGTCCACCAAAGGCGCAGGCGGGGGTTCTCTCCCGGTGGAAATGACGACCCCGTCCCGATCGGACCAACACAATCGACCACCTCAACGATCTCGGGAAATGTCCCAGGGAGATCCCATATCATCCGGACCTGAACTAAACCGCGACGGCCCCGAGGCCACGGCTTGAAGTTGTTTACACCAACAATAGTAAATAGTAAAAACAATTTTTATTAATAATTCTTTTTTTATTATTTATAATTTTATTTTATAAAATTTTAATATTTCTAAGATATCTCTCTACAAATAGATATAAATATCCTTTTCTTCTTCTTCTAATCATTTTTATTTTATTTTTTTCTCTTTTTGTTTTTTTCTCATTCTACTACTGCTATATTCTTCTTGAGCAACGCAGCTAAAGTTCTGACGAATAAAATAAGAGATTGTAAAAATAAAAAGTAAGATTGGTAATTGATGAACTATAAATAGTAAGATTATATATATATATATATATATATATATATATATATATTAAGGGATTATCAATAGTAAGAGGATTATCAATAACAAGATTCATAGCAAAATGGAATTATCAATAGAAATCAGTTTTTGTTATTTATAATCTTATTTTTAATATTCCTATGACACATCTCTATAAATGGATGTAAATACGTGTGCACTTAATTATAAAAGAAGTCTTCTAGCTCCTTCCATATAACCTCTTTTTCTTCCCCCTTCATTCCGTTCTCTTCTTCTTCTAATTGCTAAATCATCTTTTATTATTGATGACAAAAACTGATGAAAAATAATATAGATAATCAAATAGGATAATTTGAAGATTAAAGAGGAGGTGGAAAATGACTTTTTATATTTATTAGATCAATTTAATATTTGTGAGAAATGAGGTAGAAGATAATGTATTTTTATAATAGTTTGGAATATGATTTTTTAGGTCAATCGCAAAGATACTTTTGGGTCTTTACATAACTATTCGGATTATGAATTAATGATAATTAAAAAGTAATGAGTTTTTCCTATAAGACCATGTAGTCCCATATTGATCGAGGAGTATGGGAACCAAGAGCTCATAAGTCCGCTTTACCCTCAAAGGTGCCTTTTGGAGTTCACAAGCTCCAAAAGAGCTCAATCCCCATCGTCCAAAGCGGATAATTCCTCGCCTGTGGGTTGCACCAAGGCCGGTCAAGTGGTCCTTTATAAAAAAAAATCCCTATATTCATAATTTTAAAATAATATATATTTTTTTACTTGATACTTGAAATCCCCCCAATAATTTTTTTTTTCTTTACCTCCCTTTCCTTCATTTTCCAATCGGTTTGGGTGAACCGATCCAATTAGAGTGTTTGACACTATATTACAATGTCTTCAACAATACATGAAAAACACTATAATATAATAAAAAATATAATTATTAAAAATATTATAACATAGTACACAAATATTATATATATTTTTTAATATTTTTATAGTTTGTTACAGTAAATATTATATATTTTTTAGTATTATTATATTATTGTGTTATAGTATTTTCCTAGTGTAGGAAATACTGCAATGTAGTGTAAAAGCATTATAAATATAAAGTTTTTATAAAATTTGTCTAAAAATATTATATTATAGTATTTTTTTATAATATATTATAATTTTTTTTAATATTACTAAAATTACTGTAACATATTATAAAAACATTATAACTGGACCTGTCCACCTTATGCATCAATCCCTAAAAAGGGTATTATGAAAAGGGAGTGTTGTTTCCAAAACTTGAAAATAGAGAGTGATACCCACAAAAAAAAAAAATCCAAAAATAGAGATTTTTTTAAATCGCTCTAAACATATATCGATGATTTAATGATTTGATTTACTAAAATTAAGGTTTTCAATTACCCGTTATAATGAATCCTACAGACACTCATTGCAACTCTTATAACTCAATATATGCTCTTTATAGCTAGCTGATAATTAAGATATTGGTCAGGTGATAATAAATCAGACTCATTTATCAAAAGATTGAGGGTTTAAAATTTTATTCAACATATTTATATATAAAATATTGTTATGGTGATTGTTTATTAGACCCATTTATCAAAAGATTGAGAGTTTAAGATTTCATTTAATACTTTTTTAACCTAAAATATCAATCTAATGATGGCATACTTATTTATCAAAAAGTTAAAAAATTCAAAATCTTATCTATATATTTTTTTAATTACCTTTAGAAAGAAATTATTTTTAGAAAATATATTTGACATTATATTTGGCAATCATAATCAAGGATCATAGGGCATCAAGTATATATATATATATATATATATATATATATATATATATATATATATATATATATATATATATATATATATATATATATATATATATATATATATATATATATATATATATATATATATATATATATATAAGCTGGATTAAAATATTTATTAATTGATTTTAATTATAATTTTTTTTATTTTATATCATTTATGTTTCTGTTTGCTTCTGCATAGGCGTTCAGAGAAAAGGGAATTTCCAGACAAAGGAAACTCCAAGAAAGGCATTCTTATTCCAGCATAAAATCCTTTATAAGCATTTGTCTCTTCTTCTGTCTTCCACCTTGATCTTTAATGGATAAATTAATTCCTTTGCAGTTGAAATGCTGGATGCATTAATTCCTTTGCTACATTGGGAGCATTGTATTTAAAATGATTAAATGTTATCCACTGCCATATTGCTCATCTAAAATGTAATTGGACTTGTATAAAATGGTACTGTAGACAAATGAACAGAAAAATCTTAAAGTCAACTTAGTTTTGAGAAGTTAATCCTGACAGAAGGAAGTGTTAAGAGTGACATCAGGCTCAATTTTGAGTTGATAAATCTGATAGCATGTTGATACAAAATGATCCAGAGACTTCCTTCTTCTTCAAGTGGAGTCTCTCCGCAGCTCAAGTTTTGGGACCAACCATTGATAAAGATTAGCTGTGAGATCTTCTTCAACCTTGGATCCACTCTTCAAAGAAGCATGCACTGATCTGTCTCCATGGCCAAGAGAAACAAAAAGATAGATAGCTTTGAGGAGTACTTTTAAGTCGACAGATGACAGCAGTGCTGTAGGCACTCACAAATGCCACCAAAACAGAGTCGATATCGATGAAAGCAACGCATCACTTTCCATGTTCCTACTGCTATTGCATCGTAGACCAAGTTCGGATTCGGAGTCTATAAATAGAATCCGATATCGATGGTCGGAGTGTAATATGAATTTGTTTTCTTACCTGTTCCCTTTACTCCAATAACTACCGTCCTTGTGATAGGGCTACCAAGGGGTCTGCGGGACCCGCTTGTGACACGCAAGTGCGACCTCAACGTGTATGAAGAGTGTGCTTTTTGGTCTTATAAATACCGTAACGTGTTTTAGCCACCCAGCAGTGCTTGGGAACCAAAACGAAGTTTAAGGTCTTCTTTTTCTCTGCGCTCTTCGCTTCTTGGATTCGGAGAAGGGAAGGATCGCCGTGAGCGAAGCGTCGGGATGAGAGGGGGCAGACGGCCGATCTACGCGGTGGCGGCATGGGTGAGGCGGCAGCCGTCAAAGGTGAAGGCGTTCCTGGGCGTGGTGGCGGGCATGGCAGCCCTCGTATTCCTCCGATTCATCGTCCACGACCACGACAACCTCTTCGTTGCGGCTGAGGCTGTTCACGCCATTGGAATCTCCGTCCTCATCTACAAGCTTACCAAGGAGAGGACCTGTGCCGGTGCCTGCCTTGTCTTCCCATTTCTTTTGTTGTTTTATTTTGATCTGTTATGGATGCAAGAAATTGGCTTTCAAGTCATTGAATCTGATAAATTCGTATCTTGTTTTGCTATTGTGTGCTTGATTTGTTTTTGGATGGAGCAGTGAGAAGGCGGATTCTGAAAATTTTTAGATTCAAGTTGCAGATGCCCTATATATGATGAACAGAAAGATATTTGCCCTTCCCTTCTGATGGAACATATGGGCTGAGGGAGGATTTGATTTTTCGTTGAGGGTTCTGATTTAGTTAAGAGTTCATCTTATTTAGATTGATTGTTAACATTTGGGTTTTGATATGGAAGTTCAAGGGAGACTTTTTTGACACTGTCAATAGCACAGAACTATTAGTTGATTGCAAAGTTGAAAAGTTTTGGGGGCAGAAATTACTAAACATACAGAATATGGTTCGTGAGGTAACAGATGATTTCTTCGCTGATCACCAACTGAAATCCGTGAGAATCAAATGAATTCGACTACAGATATGCATCTAAATAACAAGGTAATTCCAGTTAATAATTTCTGGATCAAAGTAGCTAAGTTTGTAAAATGTCAACAAACAGTAGGTGGGAACTTCAGAGATGACATCTAAAGAGTCATGGTTTTTTGTATTATAAAGATCTGATTCAGACTAATGAAATTACAACTATCAGAGTCAAACTATAGGTACCAGATTTATTTGCTTGTGCTGGTGCCTTTTCCTTCAGGATATAAAGTTTGAGTAAACAGGCACCTTGTGTAATGTTTAGGTGCTTGTGTTCTATGATGACTCATAATCTTATTGCGTATATTGCATAAGGACTAACCTAATTTAGTAAGAAGATGAAAGAAAGACTGTGGGTGGTTGATGATGAGTCTAGAGCAACTTTTCTCGGTCTAACTGAAGCATGGGAATATGAGTAAAAACATATCTGCCTATGACTGATTTTAAAAAGCCTACTTTTGATTTATATGATTTGAGTTTATCAATCTTTTATTGTAAGATTTATGTTTTCCCATGGACTCTTGTTCTATCATTGTTGTTATTCCATCATTTAAAGGGCATATGAGAAGACAGAATTGTGAAATATTTATAAGAAGTCGAACTGAGTTGTCTGATGCAAGTGCTCTATATTATTTTGGTTCTTTGCCTTTAATTGTATAGGAAATTGTGTTGCTTGTGTCTTGGGAGTCCGTTGTGCATTTCAAAGTAAATTAACTTTGATTTTTTTTTTCTTGGAATTTGGAAGATCCTCTTTCAGGGCATCAAATACTGTCTGAAAAACAGAACTTTCTAACTTTGTAGTTTATTCACATGCATCTTCAAATAGTTGATTGTTTTAAGGTTAATCAAGATATATATGTATTATGTAACTGTGAAGCTGTTTCTTATTTCTTCTTACTGTACTTAAATGGATTAAATTATCACTTTCTTTTTTGTGGCTTTATATTTCACGTTATTTACTACAATGACTACATTGCAGGCCTTTCGTTGAAGTCCCAGGACTTAACAGCTTTGTTTTTAGCTGTCAGAATGTATTGCAGCTTTGTTATGGAATATGATATACACACTGTGCTAGATACTGCCACACTTGCTACTACCCTTTGGGTCATTTACATGATTAGATTTAAACTGAAGTCAAGTTACATGGAGGATAAGGACAACTTTGCCATATATTATGTGGTAAGATATCTCTTTTATGTCCAATAAGTACTCTAAATTAAAGCTATAATTTTATTTTACTTGGATAGTTTGTATATGATTGATGAATTTGTTCTTCAATTGCTTTTTCTTCAATTTCAATTGGTTTGTATAAGAAAACATGCTTATAAGCACTATAATATTTTCTTCGGGTAAATATGAACACTATTATATGGTGTTATAATTTCATACCTTCTACTGAGTGCATTCTTTCTTTGATGAAATAAGGACATTTCTGAGACAATATAGAGGATAAAGAAGTAATGAGAAGGGCTAGAAAAGAACAATGGAGAGAGAAATTTGATAAGCTAAATTTTGATGCCTAGAGACCCTACAAAACCTTTATTTATAACTTTTGACCTTTGCTCTTTCTTATGTTTATGCAATATGAGACTAAACTAGAGCTTACATGCACACAAGAAAATTCAGTCTCATATCTTCTCAAAGAGGATCTTAGTACTCTCAGAAATTGACTCTTTAACTATAAAAATATCTAGCCATACCTATATTAAAACATATTAGGAATTTTAAAGACATAAAACACTCCTAATAGGACTCCTCTTTAGTCCAAGTGGAACTAGTACTTCTCTTCAGCACTCAGTTTGGTCTTGACTTGGGTTCAATCTCCGTAGGTTTGATTTGGATGTGATTTAACATGGGCTACTTTAGTATGGTGACATTAGTAGACTCACCCACGTGTTGAGTGGTCAAATTAAAGATCTAGGCTAGCCTATTTAGGTTGCTAGGAACTGTCTTCTGTAGAGCCTTTTGATTAATGGAGTCACTTATTAGTAGAATGTTAAATCATGACATGTGATCAAAATTCAGAAGATTCATCTTAAGCGAAAATTATACATTTGGCTTTTCTTCCTAACATCTTTTAAGCTAAATGCTATGTAAAAAGGTTGGGTTTAAAATACCATGGTTCGCCTTACCTGTCCGTACTGGTGTACTGACGTATGGTTTTGATTTATAAGATTATAACTTGATTGAGTTCTGCTTCCATTATGTGATTATAGGTGGTGCCTTGTGCTTTGTTAGCCCTTGCAGTTCATCCTTCAACCTCACATAATATCTTCAATAGGATTTGTTGGGCCTTTTGTGTTTATTTGGAAGCTGTTTCAGTGTTGCCACAGCTACGTTTGATGCAAAACACAAAGGTACAACTTGAGATCTGAGAACCTTGTACATCTTTGAATCGATATATTCTTACTGTATCAGAAAACATGCTTTGCAGATTGTAGAACCATTCACAGCTCACTATGTTTTTGCTCTTGGGGTTGCAAGATTTCTGAGTTGTGCTCACTGGGTCCTTCAGGTTTGGTTTGTTGTGAAACTTGTTTTACAGTAATGTTATTCATACTTAAATTCTGACAGGCTTCATGTGATTCATGTTACTAATTATCACCCATGTATGTTCAACAGTAATTTTCTTAAACATAATCATGATCATAGGATGATAATATACTATTTGTTTAGCATTATAGAGGTAAAAAAAAATGAAGGGAAGGAACTCCTAGCTTGCAAGACTATTTATTTATTGGGAAACATGGATTCATACACTAATAAATTGTCTCTTTTGTTGTCCTCTTATTATGTTGCTTAAATTCATAAGATAGTAAAGTCTTGTTGCTCTTTGAGACCTTAGTGCCATATTGTGGTTACAAGGTTTGCCTTCATACAACATTCTACCATGTGTATCTGGTTATGAAAGAAGGTAACCAGAAGTCTAGGGACCTTGTTGAACATCTCAGTCTTGATAAAATGGGTTGTCAAGGCAACTTGGATGGAGGTTGTGCTCGGAATTTGTAAGTGGTTGGAGGTGAGACATGGTTTTCGTGGTTTTTGGATGTGTCAATCTGGTGGTAGATGTAGCTGAAAATAGAAAGAACAAGCAAGAGGATCATTGGTTCTCCCCATCGTCTCTTCTCCCTCTTGTTTACTAGTGTTGCCTCAGCAACAAATTGTCATACTCGACTAGGCAAAACATTGTGTGAACATCACATTTCTTTTATTTATTATTTTTGTTATATAATTTTTCCCTACTTGTAACTGAATCAGATCAAATAATCATATAATGAAATAGTAAGAACACTTTTGTTATTATTGTGTTATTCTCTCTGTGTAACCCTAGTCTTTTTTCCATAAAACTATCAGTATTTACACTTTCAGCTAAAGGGAAATATTTAATAAATGAAAATCCATACAGCATCATGCTCAGACAGTTTACTTTGGTCAAGTTTGATGTGCTGGTCCTGTTTCTAATTATACTATCAGTATTTAGACTTTCAGCTAAAGGGCAATATTAATTAATAAAAATCTATACAACATTTTGTTCATACAGTTAACTTTAGTCAAGTTTGATATGCTGTTCTGTTTCTCATGAAATCGTGATTACGATGATCCATGTGCCATTTGTGCCTTGTTTCTCATGCAGCTAAGTTGGTATGAGTTAAATATGGGCCTTTTTTTCCATATATATGTCCTAAAATGCCTAGATCTATGTGTATATTGTTTGAGTTATCTGCTATTTTCAGGTTTATAGTTAATGTAGTCTGAAATAAGTTTCATTAGTGTTGCCTTCGAGTTGCTTAGACAATTTTCACTTGGAATCTCTCTCCTAAAATTCAAAGGGTTTTGATGAAAAAAAGGAAGAACATAAATGTTCTTTAAGCAACTGGGAAAAAAACTTAAGTTTGTGAAATAAACAACAAGAACATAAATAACTATTTTGGAGGGATTTATGTAGATGTAAACATCTCAAAGATGAATTATCTGGAGACCCTTGCATATGTTACCATGTAGATTTGCTTCGTTATTTAAAATCTAGTATGAGATGAAAGGGATAGGCCGTTTGATGAGTCAGGCAAAAGAAGTCTTTGACAATTAGTTCCATTAAAAAAAAAAAGAAAAAAAAAAGCTAGCTTCTTTGCCAGTTGTACTCTAACAGTTAACATGTCTTAAAGCAAACAAATGATTCATTTGCAGGTCCTAGATACTCAAGGACGCTTGTTGACAGCTTTGGGCTATGGTTTGTGGCCATCAATGGTTCTCCTTGCTGAAATTGTGCAAACTTTCATCCTAGCTGATTTTTGTTACTATTATGTGAAGAGGTAATACAGCTTTTCTCGTTGTAGATTTTTGTATGCGATTTAATTTTCAGTCTCTAATTCTGCTTTTGCATCATCTTATATTTCTCCTGCAGTCTTGTTGGTGGTCAACTTGTGCTACGGCTTCCTTCTGGCGTAGTGTGACCCTCTGCACATATCAGTTTGAATTAACACACGACGAATCTAACGTCTTCTCAATACTTCAATGCCTCTTCTCTCATGAGAGGCCTGCTTTGTGGCATCCTAAGTTATGAAGTAGTCATTTTCATGCGTAGCAAGATTTTCTTTCTTTAAAGTGGTTAGAGATGGATTGTTAATGTGAGCGCCTATGGGATACATAATGGTGGATCTTGGGTTGGACTTTCCTTTTTTAAACATCCGATTGTTAGATTGTTAGTTAGCTTTTTCCTGTTGTACTATGCCGTTGGTCTGAAAAGAAACATTGCGAAGCATTGCGCACATTACTGTTTCTTGATAGGACTTGATGTTTTGAATATAATTATCAAACCAATGTGCCTCTACAGCCCTTTTATATAAATAGCTTATTCGGTTTCCGTTCAATAATATAGTTTATGAGCACTGATCAATGCTCCGTTTCGTCCCCGTAACCATGACGAGGGACATGACGACACGATCCTCTTCTGCTTCGCTGGCCCTCCTTCCGTTGTCGCCACCAAATGGTCGTCAACCCTCAACAACGCCACCCCGTCAACGTTATCCATTCGTACGTTGTCCATCCCTCGCAGGTCCACCCGCTTCACCGTTTCTTCCCCACGTCCCCTGACTTCCACACCTTTGGCTGTAGCCGTGTCAGCCTTCGAATTGCCGACAGCCGTACCCAATCCCACGCTGTCGCTGACTCAGCTCGCCGTAAACGCGGATAAGCTCTCCACTTCAATTCGGATTCCCATGGTTTTCAAGACCTCTATATATCAATTCGTTCGGAAGTTTTCGATTGACATCCCACTTAACCTCACCTCGAACAACTTATTCTCGCCTTGTGTGCCCATGATATCGTCGTCCACCCTCGCTTTCCCCACGCTTCGCATCCGGAGCCCCTCCCTCCCGTCTTCGTCGTCGTCGTCCTCATCTTCCCGTCCTAGCCGTCGCCTACTCTGGCCCCGCTGCGCAACGACTGCGGTGCCACCGCCGGCAGCTGCAGCGACGCTCTACGACGTCCTCGGGATCCCTGCCAGCGCCACGGTCGGGGAGATCAAGGCGGCGTACCGGCGGCTTGCGCGGGTGTGCCATCCAGACGTGGCCGCGGCTAGCAGGGCCGCGCCCGCGGACGAGTTCATTCGGGTCCATGCCGCCTACGCCACGCTCACCGACCCGGAGAAGCGCGTAGAGTACGACCGCAGGGTAATGGCAGCGGCCGCGTCGTCGATGGCGTCCGCGACCGTGGGGCGGCGGCCCCCGGGGCAGTTCTACTCCTCAAGTCCACGTCGGATGTGGGAGACAGACCAGTGCTGGTAGCTTGGCAGAAGCGGATTGGATAGAATAAGTATGAGATATCCGATCTCCATAGTTGGATAATATGTTTTATGCTGATTTTTTTTCCTCTTTGTAAAATGTAAATATTTAGAATTTTTAAGATATATTTGATACGATACGTATCTTAAATCTAGTCTTAACTCTTACGACTGGATGATATCTTGTCGATTTCCATTCATGTGGCGACAAGAATCTCGGGAAAGCAACCGCAGACTCTAACAGGGATTCCGCGCCCAACATAGAATCTCTTTCACATTAAAAACTTGAAGAAAATTGACCGCAATTCACAAGCAGATCTGCTTAATTTCTTCTTGAAGAACTGCGGCAACGGGATTATGATGCCGGAGAGAGAGAGAGAGAGAGAGAGAGAGAGAGAGAGAGAGAGAGTAAAAAGTATCTGAGATCATTTTGGCTGATGTTTTGATTAAAAAAGAAAAATAGTATCATTAATATGTGAGACTAAAAAGAATAAAAATATGAACCTTAATATAGAAAATGAAAAAATGTCCGTAGAATCTAAGGGATGAGAAAGTTGATGGCAGGAAGCTTCAGACACTCTTATATCAACCAGAGTTTCTTAAGTGTATCATTTTAAGATACTAATGCTAAGTAGAATTTTCATATCTCTATTCTAATGGTCAAGATAATTAAATCTAAATGACATGTCTAACCTTAGATTTAGATGGACATTTGAAATATAATTGATCTCAAAGGGATATTATTGTAAGTTCACCCACAAAAAAGCACAAATTTTGGGTACATTTCATTTTTTATGCCTCTCGAGCTCACGAAAAACAAGGAGAGCTACCAACGGAGACTTGGCGCAGTGGTGGCGGCGGCAAGTGAGGGATCGAGGAAATAACTGGAAGCAACGAGGGTTACAGAGACGGCAGGTGGATCCGCGCACACTATTCGAGGCCGTGCAAGATGAAGCGGAGGGTCCTCGTCGCGCTCCTCGCCCTCGCCGTCGTTCTTCTCGTCTTCTCCGTCGTTCACAAGGAGGTCTAAGCCGTTCCTCCGTCTCTTTCGGCTCCACTGCCCTCCTTGCCTTTTATTCCCCTTTAGGATCTTGAATTATATGTTTTCTCTGCTAATTTTTGTTTTCGATTTCACTTGAACTTGATGCCTGGACATGCGCTCTGTCATAATTCTTGATCTTGGTGGTGAATTTGACCAATGATTTGGGTTATCGTGAAGATTGCTGCTTAATTTCTAATATTCTTTGTGAATCTTATCAGAAAAAAGGAAAATTGCTATGAGATTATAACTGGAAGCCAGACGTCTAACGCGACCTAATATCCTTTTGGCATCACCTGACAGTAGTCTTTTCACTTCAGTAATTCCTTTTATTTGATCTAATTTACACGGTGCTGTTTTCAAACACTGCTTAAAAGTTGGTGAGATCACTAGCACATTTCAGTTTTAGCGGATTGACATAAAACAGACATGACACTGTTCTGTGGTTATTTAAAACGTTTGTTTGAACTTGACAATTGAACAAATTATCCTTCTTCACTTTCTTGTCCCTTTGATTTAAGCAATTTCCACTGGCTTATGCGGATGGACCTTCTGTATGTTCTCATGCTTTTCTTCTTTGTCGACATTTTTGGGTTTGTTAGTCTATGGTGACAAGAATAATATATGTAATGACAAGTGCAACATAGAGAGATGAAAATGTAGTGGATTAGTTGAAGGCCTTATGTCTAGAATATTTATAATTCTAATTAGACATGGTCATATTGGGATCTGTCATGGAATATTTGACCATGTCCACCATTGATAGATCAAACTGAAAGTGGAAACATGGAAAATTTTGATAGAATGCCAATCATGTGGCCAACTTTGCCTTGACCTTTGCATTGCATATCAAGTTGGATTTCCAACCTAAATTGGCGTGATCATTGTAAGACTTTACAACAACAGACTTGAAATTCAGTATATTGGTTATAAGGAGTGTGAGAGGTTGCATATCGAGTTGGATTTCCAACCTAAATTGGCATGATCATTGTAAGACTTTACAACAACAGACTTGAAATTCAGTATATTGGTTATAAGGAGCGTGAGAGGCATTCCGTATAGTTGACTATATAATAATTGTTACTATTATTGTAGAAAATAGTATCAAATGTAGTACTGCTATTATATTCTTTGCTCTGGAATGAACCATCCATCTTTTAACTTTTTGACTTGGTGCATGGAATAATAATGTCAACTCTTCTGGTTCAAACCTATTGTCCGATTGTATTAGTCAAATATCGGTGCTGGTAGCCTTGTAGCCTGGGAAAAGGTTCATTAGCATCAAATATAGTGTTGTCATTAGATGATAATTCTGCTGTGCTGAAAGAATTAAAGCTCACTTGTTTTAAGTCTGTGTAATTCTATGCCAAAATCTAAGTTATGCATCTTGATTTCATGTCTTAGGTATGGTAAAACTTTTTGAGAAAGACCTTTGCTTTTGTCCTTTTGTTAAAATATACATTAAATGTTTTAAATGGCTTAGTACTAGTGTCAATTGATATGATTGCCTGAGTTACTATTATTTTCATGGATTTGTGGTGAATATTATGGTGCTGCATGTGATGCAAGCATCAGGTTCATTTAAGCACCCAATAGTGTCAACTAAATGTTCCATGTAGTTATCAATATTTTCAGAAATATGATGCAGGATATAAGAACTTGGGTTATGTTTGATAAGTAGACAGTATTTCTCATCTTTTTTGTGATTTTGAAGTTTATAAATCACAGTTTACTTTATCCTCTAAACAGACCTATATAAGTATAAATTACTGAAATTATATTATGGCATTCTAATTAGTTTTTTTGCATTCTATTAAAATGGTGGTTCTTATTAATGAACTTTAAGTTTTTGACTAATTAGTTTATTTGAGTTCTGTTTTGGTGCTAATAGAACTTCTGAAGAGAGTTCTTATTGTAAGTAAAATAAAGCTGCTACGACCTGAAAATTTTGTGATTCTATTGTGTAAGGCTTTGTGAAATCTTCCTTCTAATTGAACAATAAATTCATTTGCATCTTAGCGTGAATCTTTTAGGATTTTTTATGTACTGGATGTCAAACTGTCACATCCCATATTTATAAAAAATAAACTATCATTTCATAGTTCATAATTTACAATTCTTTTTTTCCTTTGAATTAAAATCTTTAATTTTACAACACTAAATATTTTTTAATTAAAAAAAAAACTATATTTTCTTAGTAGGGGCACAAGTGATGAAAAAGTATCTTCATTTAAGTTTCAGATCTATTACAAAGTAGTAGGGTATTTTGAAAATAAATATAGGATAAAAACACATCAACAATCACACGTAGTAAAAACTTTTGAAAAATCATAAAAATAATCTTCAATAGTCGTGAAACATATACAAATATTAATAATTTAATATGAAAGGATAACATATCAGTTTATTATGAAACTCATGTGTCAGAAAAACAATGATAATTCTTATGCAGTAAACAAAATCATGTATCGGTCATATGCAACACATCTCGATGACATACATAACAGTTATATAACAAAGGCGTACATCACAGCCAATAGTGCACTCTCCCGATAGCGGATGGAGAGGTATACTCTACTGGATAGATTCCTCTCAACAACAGATAGAGAGAACTTATCTCGCACTCCCAACGATGGATGAAGTGGTATCTTTCATCTACCCAACCGAGGACACATTTATCCCAACAGTGGATGGAGGAATCGTCTAACTATCATGTTTGACGACCTGGTAGTCCCCTTAGGAAATCACCTTATCTACCCTCAGTAGAGATACATAGTCAACTATGATTATTCATTTACATTTATCTATTCATTCATGCATGCATTCAAGAAGTAGTTTGATAAAATATTCTGAGGGACCATGCTTGATGTATGACTTACTAAACTATATCCATTAGTGGCTCTGCATTGTGATGGACCCATAGCTCCCTTCACATGTTGTACTTTCAACGTGGACCACACAGCATAATCACATATACTACGTGGTAACAATCACATTAATATCATCAATTTAATCTAAAAATAGGAGAAAATCAATAATCATTTTCATGATTCTAAAATTTAAAACTAATTAAATAATAAAAATATATATATAAGTTCTTGAAACATAAATATGTCTAATTAAATGAATTAGAACTATTATTAAATTAAATAATCATTCTAACATACAATTTAATGATCATTATTTATTAATAATATTTTAAAATTAAAATATTATTATTATTTAATTTTGAGGGAACTCCCTTTTTATTGGAGAATATGAGCTCTCCCCTAAAGGTAAAAATAATTTATTTTTATTTTACTTTCACACACAAAGATAGAATTGTAATATTTATTTCTTATGTTCACACACAATAATGAAATTTGAACTATTTACTTTCTAAAAATCACATCTCTCATTAGAAAATAAATAAATTAATAATTTAATTGATTGACAACATTTTTAACTTGTCCATATAATTAAAAAAATCAATTTTAATCATTTCTTTAACCATACTACATAAACAAGGAAGTTAATAATTTAAATATAGCAACACATTATTAATGGTAATTAATTATGTTAAGGGAGAAATAATCATCGATGATTACTGATGAGGGTAATAATGGCGACAAGACTCGGGCTGACGTCAGCTGCCCCAGATGACGCCTCACGCCTCGATCGACCCGACAGCACCTGGTCAAACGGACCAGAACGCCGGCCGAGGCGCATTAACAACCTGCTCAGGCTCGGTCCTTCACGCCACGCCAACACCAGTGTCAGACACTACCAAGAGTACGAGCCTGTCCCCTGCAAGCGGGCACATCAGGAAACAGTAAGCTTCCCTATAAATACCCTCGCATTCTGAACGGGAAGGGGGAGGCACACAAGGAGAACTTAGCTGAACAAACCCCCTTTACCATCCACTGACTTGATCGTCGGAGGGGTCGGGCCGAGCACCCCGACCCGACCTTTATGCAGGTGCGAAGACGGAGGCCTCCTGCTAGATGCCCAGGCAAGGAGCCCCCTCTCGGAGGAAACGGTGACCCCGTCCCGATCGGACCACCGCGGTCGGCCACCTCAGCGGTCTCCAGGGTCGTCCCGGGAAGATCCCCCATCATCCGGACCCGAACCAAGCCGCGTCAGCCCCGAGGCCACGGCTTAAGGTTGTTTACACCAACAATTACACATATAGTATTAAAATTAGAGACTGGATTTGAGATAACCAATTTATTTAGCTGAAGGTGGGGTAAACCTATGGTGAATGATGATTCCTTTTTTTGCTTAGTTTTATGAAGTAGTTTGTATTGAAGTAACTAAGTTTTGTTTTGTTTTTTTTTTTTTGTGATAGAACATATCATGTTCTTTTTAGACATCATGAAAATATCAACGATGCCATGTGCAAGGACTTCCTCAATTTTGGTTGTTAAAATTATGTGACATTTTTGCTGCCTACTCCAATGATACACAATCATAGTTAACTTTTTTGAATTTATAAATTCCAGCTGAAGATCAAAATAGTATCATTATGTTCAGAACTCATTGTGATCTTATGCAGGTAGGATTGTTATTGGACTCTATGGAGAAGTGGCGCCAAAAACTGTTGGTATGTTTAACTCCTAGTTTGTCATAATTCTTGGGCTTTTCACTTTAGACACAGCTGCCATTCTTTTGAACTTCGGAAAATTGTATATGGGACATCGGTATACTGTGGCTGATAGTTTGCTTTAAGTGATTGGTACATGAACATGTATTTGTCTGCTCCCTAGATGTTGTTTTGAGTCTTTTAGTAAGCTACATATGCAACCACTTAGCATATATGCACCAGTTGGGTGGAAACAAGTGTACAGTACAAGAATAGTGTGGAACTTTCAAGAGATGCTGTGGGAAGGTTTTCAGAACTATACCTTTCCAACTTTTTTAATATACGGATTGGTTGAAATTCCCAAATTTTGGATATACCTTTTAATGTTGATTGTTACTGGAGGTGTTATAATTATTTTTTTGAGTATGGACTATAATGTTCTTAATTACACACAAAAAGAGAACTTTGGATATGAACATGTCCTCCAGTTAGGTATTTTTACCATATCTTGTTCCCGATATGTCAGCTAACACATTTCTTTTTTTCTCGTGGATAGTGCAGAAAATTTTAAAGCCCTCTGCACAGAGGTATTTGCACTTGCATCAGTAGCTATTCCTGTGTTGTTATTTGATTTTGTTCATCTTTTATCAAACATGTACATTCTAACAATTGTATAGCACCTATGATTTGGTAGCAGGTAAAAAGGGCAACAGAATTGGTGTAAGAAATTATCACTACAAGGGTACAAAATTTCATCGCGTAGTTTCCGGTTTTATGATACAAGGTGGCGATATCACTAACAGTAATGGCAGGAGCAGTGAATCTATCATGGTGGCACCTTTCCTGATGAGAACTTCACCATAAAGCATTCACGTGCAGGCTTGGATTTCCATTTCATATGTTGTCCTAAGTTATATTTCTAAATTCTAGTGACCTGGGGCTGGCAATAAGTGAAATTTAGGTTTTCCATATACATGATTGTAATGTTCTTGAAGTTTCTATTTAATGCAAAATTAACTGGACAATACCCCTTGGATTTTCCCTTACAAAAGCTAATTGTTAATATGGGAAAGAATCAATGTAGACAACTTATTGTTAGAATACGTTCGGAAAAGAAGTTTGTTCTTGTACAAAACTTATTGATTCATTTACACAGTTAACTACAGAGATTAATTCTCTAATGGTACTGTTCGGCACATGCAAGACATCTTACTAGCTTGTTTTGCCCTTCCAGGAATTGTTTCAATGGTGAACAGGGGGCCTGATACCAATGGATCCCCGTTCTTCATCACCACAGTTAAGGCTAGCTGGTAAGGACCACTTCAGTTTCACATCATGTAATAATAGTGCCAATATTGAGTGGTTTAAGTTCAAATATCTAAAGTTTCATTTGTGCTAGATGGGGAGCATGTTGCCTTTGGAAGGGTTATTCAAGGTACGGATACGTTCTTTGCAACTGATGGAGGAGCAGGAACATACATACAATGTGAAGCCGAGGAAGAAGGTTGTCATCGTCGACACAGGAGAGATACCAAAGCACCGATGGGATGAAGAAATCAGCCGCTTTTGCTTCCTTGCCACCCCATGCTGTTGCTGCAAGAGTAGTAGGAGTTAGTGGTTCTTGAGGGCTAAGGCTACACCACCACATTGCTCGTGTAAACCTTGTTAATGTGCCTTTGAAGTCATCACTTACCCAAACGGGGTCTTAACCCTTTCGCTTCACTTGGTTGCCTATAGAAATTTGAGCTTCACAAAAACTTGAGCTTTCTCTGATTGATTGAACCAGAGATTTACTGTTCTTAATACAAAGCAGATCGATTGCACGTTTATCACAACATCAAATTCATAATCATATCAACTAAGCACATGCTTTCCAATGATAGAGAATCATTGACAGCAGTAATAGAAAATCATTGGAAGCAGCATATCAGATAAGAAATGATGGATTTATTTTTAACATATCATTAATATATATTTTAAGGACTGCTCAACTAAAATTTTAAAGATAAAGACAATCAAGATATAAGAATTTTTCATAGAGCCAAACAAGACATCTCCTGTAGTAACTCATAGAGTCACCATCCTATGATATACTACCAAGGACAACTTTAACCCAAACAATTCAAGACAACTATCATGAGTCATGATATCCTAACAACAATAATTTACAAAGAATTATATGTCAACTGTCTAATAAAATTAGACTTATAATAAAATTATATTAATCTCGACAAAAGCTCAACATCACACCCAACTAGTATCAAGCAAAGATCACGAACAATCCGACTACTCATCATGGCAATTGGATCATCGCACTTCACATCATATTATCTTTAACTTACAAAATTTATTCATCCATGCTAACTATGACGGTAATAAAGATATCATCAATGGAGATAACAATAAAATTCTTCACTCACACTAATTTACACGTGGTTGCTTTTAAACTTGATGATATTTTATATGCACCCCACAGAAAAAAAGATTCTTATATTTATCTCTCAAATTTCTAAACAAAATAATACTTTTATTAGGTTCATTCCTAACTTGTTTCTTGTGATATGCATAGGGGTATCCTTCGTCAGAATAAAAATAATATCTACAGGTGGAAAAACAATATCTACAAGTGGTTATCATTAACAACTTCATAAATTGTCTAACCAATTACCATTGTTTCAATTTCTACCCCAATTGATGTATAGCATCATCGGTTTGGCCATCCATTATCCTCCATTTAATGTATTAACATCTCGTTACATTCTATAAAAGGTGCTCATTGTGACTCATATCGTAGTAATAAAAGTCACAAATTACCTTCTGAAATATCTTCTATATCTTACTTCGAACCACTTTAGGTTATTTACACTAATATCTAGGATCCTACCTTAATAATTTCCTTTGACAACTTTAAATTTATGTTATTTTTATGGATTATTTCATCAAATGTATATAATTATACTATCTCAAACATAAATATAAACATAAATATGAAGTTACTTTAATCTTCACTCATTTTCAATAGGTGGTCCAAAACTTCGATAAGTCTAACATTAAAATAGTCTACTCTGATATCAAGCTTTAATATCTTACCTTTTAATCTGCAGTATATAATATATTAAGTCATCATCAAACATGCCCCAACTCGTTGGTTTCATCGAACAAAAACACCAATACTTGGTTAAAACCAATCTCACTCTCCTTCATCAAGTCTAAATGACACTCGTCTTATGGTCAACATCATGTGTGATCATGAACATATAACTTCGGTTACCATTTGAAGGATTGTCTCACAAACCTTATAGTCTTTATAGACTAAGAGTATTTGATTATTTGTGAAACATTGATTTTATCCTATACTTCACATAAGTTAGAATCGAGATCTAGGCTATCTTCATTGGGTATTCTCTTGAGTATCATGCTTTTTAATATTTTGATCCATAAATTAATAAGATCTTTATATCACATCATGTCATATTCATTGAATCTAATTTTTCCTTCTAAAATCTTACTCCTTCCATGGTGAGAGCCACCATTGCCATCCATCACTAGGTTCAAAGGGGAATAAACCAAACTCTCTCGAGACAATATCTTGTCAATTCTATGTCCCATAACTCAATTATTAGCACTCCTCGAAATCCCTACTCTATTATTGTTCTGATTTCACATTGTCACACGGCTTCACTCGATCATTATGCATCACCAATAGTTGTAGTTACACCCTCAATATAATAAGATATGCTATTTGTCTTCTTCTTAATTAAGTAACACCATCATGTGTCAGCTTGATTATGTATCACTAACTTATCACCAACTCTCATGCCACAAACATAACCTAGTCATGAACATCACATAAAAATATGCTTTAAAAATAATAATATTAAATCATAATAGATTTTTGATCTCTACACTTCCATAAACACTCTACTTGAGCCTACCAAACCCACAAAAATCACTCTAAGTTTAAAAATCCTCCTATTGACGTTAGGTCATGTATAAAGAACATGATGTCTTACTTGCATGAAACTTTGTGTCATTTAATCCATACAAAATATTTATAGAAGTAAGTAGATCTTTCATATAAAGTAAAACATAGATGAATCTATTACCAGATACAAAGCACATTTGGTAAATAAAAGATTTCACCAATGATCGAATATTGAATTTACAAAAACCATAAATTATGTCATCAAACCAACAATAATTTGATTTATCCTATGTTTAGTTATCACTAAAGGTTGACACTTATGATGGTTAAATGTTAACAATATTTTCTTGTAAAGAATCTTGACTGATGATGTTTTTATACAACAACATTTGGGTTTATTCATCCTCAATGTCGCAATCATATATACAAACTCTTAAAAACTATATATATAGACTTAATCAAGCTGCAAGAGCTTGATATAATGAACTTGGTACATTCTTAATGTCTATCAGCTTTGCCAATTTTAAATCAAATAGCTGATGACAAGAGAGACATCATATACTTATTGGTTTATATGGATTAACTCATCATGACAGATGTTAGTGTAAACAACTTTTTAGCCGTGACCTCGGGGCCGATGCGGCTTGGTTCGGATCCGGATGACGGGTCGCCGATTCCTTCGGGAGGAGGTTCCTGGCCAACGCGCCCGAAGAGAAACGCCTCACCTTCGTCCCTACACACAGGTCGGGACGGGAGAACTCGACCCGACCCCTCCGACGATCAAGTCAGTAAATAATCATGGTGATGTTATTTTTTCTTCTCCCCCCCCCTTTTCGTTAAGAATGCAAGGGTATTTATAGGGGAGTTCGGTGTTACCTGATGTGCCTGCCCGCAGGGGGTAGGATCGTACCTTCTGATGACGTCTGACATTGCTATCAGCGTAGCGTGTGGAATCGAACCTGAGCGGTCGTTAATGGGCCTCGATTGGCGTTCCAACCCGTGTCAGTCACGTGGTGTCGGACTAACAAGGGAGTGGGACGTCAGCGGGTATCACACAAGTCTTATCGTAATTATTACCCTCATCATTCTCCCCCCCCCCCCCCCCCAAAGGAAGCTATGTGTCAGTTGCCGTAATGGGGGGGTCTGAGGCATGGCTTTAGCTTTAAAGAGCTTTCTTCGTCGGCCAAAGGTCGGTACACTGCCCTGTGCGTAAACTCGTAGTGCTTGGCGATCGAGGAAGGTCGGGTGAGCCGTCACGGCGCTGGGTAGTGAATGGCCAAGGAACCTCGAAGAGCGACTCACAGATCGGATTGGGCTCGGTCGTTGGGGCGGTAGCCCCCTCGGGCTAGTAGGTTGTGTGGGCGCGGTTTCGGACGTCATGAGGCCGAAGAGCACGATGCAGATGGCCGCTGCCGAGGAGCTAAACTCGGCGAACAGACCGCGCGGGCATGGTTTCGGACGTCGCGAGGCCGAAGAGCACGACACAAGCGGCTGCTGCCGAGGAGCTGGACTTGGGCGAACAGGCCGCGCAGGCGTGGTTTCGGGCATCATGAGGCCGAAGAGCACGACACAGGTGGCTGCTATTGAGGAGCTAAACTCGGGCGAACAGGCTGTGCTGGCGTGGTTTTGGACGTCGCGAGGCCGAAGAGCACGACGCCGGTGGCCGCTGCCGAGGAGCTGGACTTGGGCGAACAGGCCGCGCAGGCGTGGTTTCGGGCGTCATGAGGCCGAAGAGCACGACATAGGCGGCTGCTGCCGAGGAGCTGGACTTGGGCGAACAGGCCGCGCAGGCGTGGTTTCGGGCGTCATGAGGCCGAAGAGCACGACACAGGCGGCTACTGCTGAGGAGCTGAACTCGGGCGAACAGGCCGCGCAGGAGTGGTTTCGGACGTCGCGAATGGGCGCCATCGGCTCCGGGTGTGGCGTCGGCCGCTTCTCTTCTCTCGGGTCTTCAAGAGGCTGGTCAGTCCTCGCCTTTTTGTGCAGCGAGACTACCGTCAAGTAGCATCGTCTGGACTCTCGGGGGCTTCCCCAAACTTCACCTGTCCCGGCGGGGGTAGGAAACTTCACCATTTGATGATAGGTGGAGACTACAGCTATGATTTTGTTGAGGGTGGGGCGGCCGAGGATGGCGTTGTAGGTAGCAGGAAGATCCACCACCAAGAAGGTGGGCATCACCGTCTTTGTTCGAGGCGACGCTCCCAAGGTGAGGGGCAAGGTGACAGTCCCCAATGGCGAGACGGAGTCGCCGGTGAACCCCATGAGCGCCGAGTAGATAGGCTTTAGGGATTCTTTTGTTAACCCCAACTTCTGGAAGGCGTCCAGATAGAGCACATCGGCCGAGCTTCCGGTGTCGATCATGATTCTCTGCACCTAGGCGTTAGTGATTCGAGCCATTATCACGAGCGCATCGTCGTGCTCCGGTGGCTTGACGTCCTCGAGAGGGAATGCGAGCTTGGGGTCGGGACCACGTTGGGGAGCGTCGATCCTGGCGGAACGGGCGTATGCCTTTCTCCCCGACATACTGGTTCCCCCAACCGCTGGTCCTCCGGAGATGACATCGATATGGCGCTCCACGGGGCCCTCCGAGAGAGGCGAGGACTCCCCGTTACGTCGGATGTACCGACTGAGGTGGCCCGCGCGAACGAGCTCCTCGATCTGCCGCTTCAGTTCACGGCAGTCTTCGGTGTCGTGCCCATTTTGCCTGTGAAAGCTGCAATGCTTGGACTGGTCGGCGAGCTCTCGCGGGTTTTTCATTGGAACGGGAGCCCTGAGTAACCCTCTCTCTTTTATCTGGAGAAATATCTCCGTTCGAGATGTGCCTAGGGGGGGCAGAGGAGGCCTCGGAGCGGGTAGGTCGGATTGGTCCAGCCTGCGCCTAGTTGTGGCAGGCTGTTGCCCGCGAACCTGCTCCGGTCTAACCCTCGTGTGCTTTTCCTGCTTTCCGGCCATCCAAGCCTCAGCCGCGATGAACTGGTTTGCCCGCTGAAGCATCTCCGGTACCGCGGAGGGGGGTCTCTCAATGAGGGACCAGAAGAATCGGGAAGGTCGTAGTCCTGTCATGAACGCATGCATCAATAGAGAGGGGTGAGCGTCAGATAATCCCCAAATCTGCGTTGCAAAACAGTTCACAAAGTGGGAGAGGGACTCGTCCTCCCTCTGGTGTAGTTCGAGAAGCAAGGCAACAAACGGTTTTGGTCGCGCGCTGGCTAGGAAGTGGAGCTCAAAATCTCTAGCGAGCTGGTCGAATGAGGCGATGGTCCCGGTCCTCAGGCTGCCGTACCACGTGCGGGCTGGTCCCCTTAGTGTTGTGGGGAACGCCCTGCACATCAAAGCGTCAGAAGTTCCATACAGTGTCATTTGGGTGCGGAAGGCGGCTATGTGGTCCGCTGGGTCGGTGGAGCCGTCGTACGTGTCGAGAGAGGGGAGACGAAAATTCTGTGGGACCGTCTGATCCCGTATTTCGGGGACGAATGGGGATCCCTGATGTATGTCCTCCCCGAGCTCTCCTCTCGACCTGCGGACCTCTTTCTGTACCTCGTCAAGCCGTTGACCGACGAGGAGCAACTGGGCTCGCAGGGAGTCCATCGAGGCCGAAGGAAAGGCCTCGGGTTGGGTGTGGCCCCTCCGGTTCGTCGTGACTCGATCAGTGAGCGGGGACGACGGGACCCGAGGCGAAGTGGGAAGCTCCAGGGGCTGCGCCTGAGCCTGAGCAGGCGGCTCCTGCTGTCGCACCGGTTCGGTGGCCGGGGGATGCAGCGTTCCTGAGACGAGCGGAATAATGGACTGTATCATACCGGTTAGAACTTGGACCTAATGGGTGAGGTCGAGAAAAGCTTCGGACAAGACGGGCGGTGGTTTGATGGAGGGGGCGTCGGGCGGTAGCAAGCCCTGGTCATTGAAGATTCGCCAATAGCATTCTGAAGTTGCGGCGGGGTATTCACTACGGAGAGTTATCCGCGGGGGATGTTCCCTTGGAACCCCGACCGGATGCGCCCCCTCGACTACGGCTTCGGCCGAGTCGGCCTGGCGATCCCTTGACATCGGCCCTCCTAGCGCCATTATGTTAGTGTAAACAACTTTTTAGCCGTGACCTCGGGGCCGACGCGGCTTGGTTCGGGTCCGGATGACGGGTCGTCGATTCCTTCGGGAGGAGGTTCCTGGCCAACGCGCCCGGAGAGAAACGCCTCGCCTTCGTCCCTGCACACAGGTCGGGACGGGAGAACTCGACCCGACCCCTCGACGATCAAGTCAGTAAATAATCGTGGTGAGGTTGTTTTTTCTTCTCCCCCCCTTTTCGTTAAGAATGCAAGGGTATTTATAGGGGAGTTCGGTGTTACCTGATGTGCCTGCCCGCAGGGGGTAGGATCGTACCTTCTGATGACATCTGACATTGCTATCGGCGTAGCGTGTGGAATCGAACATGAGCGATCGTTAATGGGCCTCGGTTGGCGTTCCAACCCGTGTCAGTCACGCGGTATTGGACTAACAGGGGAGTGGGACGTCAGCGGGTATCACGCAAGTCTTATCGTAATTATTATCCTCATCAACAGATAACTCTATTAAGATCAAATAATTCCTTAAGCAACTAATAAATAAATTCTATATTAAGGATCTATGGCTACTAAGTTATTTTCTTGATGTAGAGGTTGTATTCACATTCATTATCTTTTTCTCTCTCAAAATAAGTATATTTTAGATGTATTATCAAGAACAAACATGTAAAATACTAAAGAGATAGCTACCATACTCTTCTCCACTAAGTCATTCAAATTATAAGATATTAGTCCTACTAAGAATTTCATATAGTATCAATATGTACTTTGGTTCGTAAAGTAATTACCTCTTATTAGTCCAAACATTCTATTTATAGTCAATAAATTATTATAGTCCATGTATTGATCCTTCCACTACTTGTCTATACCAAGGTATATTGTATAATATCTTAAAGGGACTCTTGACTTTTATTTTTGAAAATAATTATCCTTTCATCTTCGTGCATTCATTATGATTGGATAGGCAATACTAACGATAAAATATTTATATTAGTATATATTATCTTTATCAAAACAAACTCTATCAAAAGCTCCGACAAATAAAAAATAGTCGCATAATCGAGTATGAAAATTGAGTATTGTGTCATTGTCACTAGAGCTCAACTAGATTATCAACCTGCCCCATAAACTCGATATCACTTTTCAACCTAGTCCAATAATATATTATGACAATATCCATGCCATCTATTTATACTCAAATTTGATATTTTATTTTCATATGAAATATAATAATCTAATTTCACTACATCAAAAATCAAATTATCAGAAATAATTATATGTATCTCGTGTCTATATTTTTAATCAACTTATAGACTTTCTTACAAAATCACTTAGTTTGTATGATGTTCCAAATGCACCGCTTCTACATTATCATCCGTGATGGCAGCACAATTTTACGTTAGCATGATAAAAAAAATTATTGATAACAATAATAAAGAATCATGAAAACTACCAAATCGGGCAAATGATCGATCTTGAAACATTATATTTTTAACGTCTCATCAATTCTTAATTCAGAAATAATTTTTTATATCCATAAATATGATTGAACGACAACAGTACTTTCCTCGATGTGTATAAATGTAAAACGTCTTTCACTCGAAGACTAAGACTGGGTTTGCAATTGAGACACCTTTTACGCCTAGTTAACGAAGCACCTTTGCGGCTTTGCCCACTGCTAACGTGCAGTTCATAGACGGACTTGTTTGAAGGGTTTGAGGGACTTGTTGCCCTCAGATAGAGACACCATTAAATAGAACCGTTAACTGACGCATCATCACCAATGTCTCCGGAGACGGTGGATTCCCGCGAGCACGGTACACTAGCTTAGTGCGCACAAGCTGTAGTCACGTGACGTCTGAGTTATCCGATGCGCTTATCTTCTCTGGAGTATGGCGAGCGGTGACAACGAAAGGCCGACTCTATCATTAAATAGAACCCTGAACTGACGCATGTGACTGGAGACGGTGGATTCCGGTTGGTGCACTAAATTGGCGCACTTGCCGAAGCCGTAGTCACGCGACTTCTGTGTTATCCTGCGCGCTTCTCTTCTTTCTAGTAAGGCCTGCGATGACAACCAAAGGCGACTCAATTATGGTGCTGGAAATGGACGTCTGCTCCGTGGCCGCCCTCTTCGTTCTCTTCTTTTCTTCCCTCCTCTTCTTCTGCAGGCGACGCTCGCGTCCTCCCGAGCCCGCTGACTTGACCCTCTTACGGAGCTACCCCGTCGTCGGGAACCTCCCTCACTTCGTCAAGAACCGGCACCGCCTCCTGGAATGGGTGACGGAGCTCGTCGCCGCCTCCCCCACCGCCACCGTCACCGTTGCCCCCTTCGTCTTCACCGCCAGCTCCGCCAACGTCGAGCACGTCACCAAGGCCAACTTCGGCAACTACCCCAAGGGCGACGCTGACGTCGCCACCCTGCACGACTTCCTCGGTCGCGGCATCTTCAACTCCAACGGGGCCGATTGGAAGTCGCAGCGCAAGACTGCCAGCTTTGAGTTCAACACCAGGTCCCTCCGCGCCTTCGTCCTCGACAAGGCCCGCCGCGAGCTCGTTGGCCGGCTGCTCCCCCTCCTGAACAGGGCTAGCCGGAGCGGCGACGTCGTCGACCTTCAGGACGTGCTCGAGCGGTTCGCCTTCGACAACATATGCAGTTTGGTGTTCGGGATGGACCCCAAGTGCCTCGGAGGCGGCAGCGAGGAGGGGGAGCGGTTCTTCCACGCGTTCGACCGGGCCGCGCACCTCAGCATCGAGAGGATGAACTGGCCATTTGCCTGGATGTGGAAGCTGCAGAAATGGCTGGGCGTCGGTGCGGAGAGGTGTCTCCGCGAATCGATGTCGATCGTCCACGACGTCATCGAGAAGGCCGTGAAAGCGAGAAGATCAACACCGATCAAGAGCGACATGGGAAGCGACTTCCTCTCCCGGTTCGCGGCTGACGGCGCCAACTCGGACGAGTACGTCCGCGACATCCTCATCAGCTTCGTGCTCGCCGGGCGCGACACGACGCCCTCGGCGCTCACTTGGTTCTTCTGGCTCCTCTCCTCGCGACCCGACGTGGTGAACAGAATAAGGGAAGAGGTCAAGCGCATCCGGTCTCGGCGGCAACCGGGACACGACGGTGAGGAGGCAGCGACGTTCACTCTGGAGGAGCTGAGGGAGATGGCCTACGTCCACGCTGCAATATCGGAGTCGCTGCGGCTGTACCCGCCGGTGCCGCTGCTGCCGCGCGTGAGCGCGGAGGAGGACGAGACGCCGGACGGGGCGCGGGTGCGGAAGGGATGGACGGTGATGTACAACGCCTACGCCATAGCGAGGCGGGAAGGAGTGTGGGGAGCGGACTGCGGTGAGTTCAGGCCAGAGAGGTGGCTGGACGAGGAGGGAGTGTTCCGGCCGAAGAGCCCGTTCGTGTTCCCGGTGTTCCACGCGGGGCCGCGGATGTGCCTGGGGAAGGACATGGCCTACATCCAGATGAAGGCGCTGGTGGCCGGCATCTTGGAGAGGTTTAACGTGGAGGTGGCGGAGGAGAGGAGGCAGCCGCGTCACCTGCTGACGTTCACCATGAGGATGGAGGGAGGCCTGCCCGTGAGGGTGAAGGCGATCGAGGGTGTTTGATGAAATGACTGGTTAGACTTACTGGTGTTCGCTTTCTTCGATGCGCAGCGCAGCGTTCGGTAGAACTTCAACTGAGATTATGTCAACAAATTTTCTTCTTGCATCTTTGAAGCTTAAAGAACAGTGCATGTAGCCGCTTGGGATGGGAAGTGCGATGACAAGTGATGGATCCCTAAACCATGTCGCTTCCTGCGTCCGACCATTACAAGAAGTCACCGACAGTGCCAACCAAACATCACATAATAAATTCAGCATGCTCATCATGCATTCCAACTTTGATCCGTTCTGTGTTGACTGCATCTACAGACTGAAGCGCACATGATCGAGATGCCAAACGTTTCTCAGGTCTTATGATTGATCTGAAACCCACAGGTGAGGTGGGAACCCGTTTTGGTTGTAGATCGTTTTTATTTTTCTTTAAAAAATGTTTGAAAATAACATATTATGATTTGATAATAACGTAACATATGATCTAACTAAAGTGTAAAAAATCCGTTCCACATATCCGATTTGCTTTCCAAGAGATACAGGAACATCCAAAAAAAGTCCAATCACACATCAATTACAAGGTTTTTGGTTTTCCAGTTCTGTCCTCTCCCCACCTCAACTGTTCTCCCATTGTTTTAGGGCGGCAGCTTGAACACCGTCACGAACACGCCAACAATCTCTTCGGTAAGGACTGAGGAGGGTAGGCAACGCAGTTGGCAAAATGGAGCTCTGTTTTTTGTCCCTTGTCCTCTGCTTCTCGCTCCTTTTCTCCGCCCTTCTTCTCTTCTTCAAGCCCCGACGCTCCCGACACAGTAGTAATCCGGGCAAGTTCACCCCCCTCGGGAGCTACCCCGTCGTAGGTAATATTCCCCATCTCGTCAAGAACAGCCGCCGCATGTTGGACTGGTCCACGGAGCTCATCCTGGCCTCTCCCACCCCCACCGTCACCGTCGCCCCCTTCGTCTTCACCGCCAACCCCGCCAACGTGGAGCACGTCGCCAAGACTCGCTTCGCCAACTACCCTAAGAGCGAGGCCATCATCTCGACGATCCGCGATTGCCTCGGCGGTGGCATCCTCAACACCAACGGCGAGGAGTGGCGCCTCCAGCGCAAGGCCGCCAGCTACGAGTTCAACACCAGGTCCCTCCGCGCCTTCGTACTCGACAAGGTGCGCCACGAGCTCCTCGGCCGGCTGCTTCCTTGTTTGGCGGAAGCCAGTCGTGGCGGCGAGGTGTTGGACCTCCAGGACGTGCTTGAACGCTTCGCGTTCGACAACATCTGCAGTCTGGTGTTCGGGGAGGACCCCAGATGCCTCGGGGGTGGAAGCGAGGAGGGGGAGCGGTTCTTCCACGCGTTCGACGAGGCCACGCGCCTCAGCGTTGATCGGGCGATGCAGCCGTTCACGCTCGTTTGGAGGATCAAGAAGTGGCTCGACATCGGAACTGAGCGGCAGCTGCGGGAGTCGATGGAGATCGTCCACGGATTTGTTGACCGATGCGTGCGGTCGAGTAGAGACCCGCAGAGCGGCGGCCATGATTTCCTCTCTCGATTTGCATTGGGAAGCGCCAATTCCGACGAGTACCTTCGCGACATCCTCATCAGCTTCGTGCTAGCCGGGCGCGACACCACGCCCTCGGCGCTCACCTGGTTCTTCTGGGCCCTCTCCTCACGGCCCGATGTGGTGGACAAGATAAGGGATGAAGTCAAACAGATCCGATCTCGACAACGAGAAGGAAACATCGGCGAGGAGTCGTTCACGCTGGAGGAACTGAGGGACATGAACTACCTGCATGCGGCCATATCCGAGTCGCTGCGACTGTACCCGCCGGTGCCGCTTGTGGTGAGGGAGTGCCGAGAGGCGGACGAGCTGCCGGACGGCGTACGAGTGGGAAGGGGATGGTTGGTGATGTACAACGCGTATGCTATGGGGAGAAGGGAGGCGATATGGGGACCGGACGGCGGGCAGTTCAGGCCTGAGCGATGGCTAGATGAGGGGGTGTTCCAGCCAAAAAGCCCAGCATTCTACCCGGTGTTCCACACGGGGCCGAGGACGTGCTTGGGGAAGGACATGGCCTACATCCAGATGAAGGCGTTGGCAGCCTGCATCTTGGAGAGGTTCGATGTGGAGTTGGCGGCCGAGAGGGGGAGACACCAGCTGGCGATGACGATGAGGATGGAGGGAGGCTTGCCGGTGAGGGTGAAGACGGAATTACGCCCAACTGTTTGACGAAATGTCTTGCCCTAAAGATATGCCAGTTGAATCTCTTCACCATTCCGTACTTTTTTGTTTGATATTTTTATGGGTAAATTCTTAAAAAAAATTATTCGCTTTTTGCCCTATCAGCTTTTCATTTATCGTTTATTCGCACGTAATATTTTTTATTTCGTAAAAAATAAAATTACGGAAGGCTCTATTGCCCTTGCTTCCCTCCTCTCATCTCTTCCTCTTTCTCACTGTCGTTATCGACATACCCTCCTCCTTCGAGAGCTTCGTGAGATCTTTGTTTAGAATGATATAACACTAAGAGAGGCGTGAGATCTTTGTTTAGAATGATATAACACTAAGAGAGACATGAATGTTATTGTAAACTTCAAGAAATTACAAATCAAGAAATAAGTATGAATAAGAGACCAAGAGACGAAAGCTGTGAATTAATGTTATCGTAAACTTCAAAAAATTATAAATCAAGAAATAGGTATGAATAAGAGACGAAAGGCGTGAATTAATGTTATTGTAAACTTCAACAAATTACAGATCAAGAAATAAGTATGAATAAGAGACCAAGCAAAGATATAAAGTTAAATCTATTTATAGTAATTCTATTGATTTTCATTATTAATCTTTCTTTCAATACATATCAATAACCTTTTACAATATTTTTTAAGGCTCATAAGAGAACCTTATAACTCTATTTTGAATTCAACCCAATTTGACCTTAACTTGATATATGATAAATTTAGTTCAATTAAAGCACAATTGCACCTCAAATTATCTTCAAAAAAGGTTTTAAATCAGCAACCACTTCTTCCAACAAGATATCCACTCTTTTGGTATATTGTTCGATATATCGTTTAATCCTTCAATACGTCGATCAATCCTCCTACCGGATATCTAATTTTTAATAAGACAATATTCGATTCTCTAGTTTAACATTGTCTTTGATGGTTTAAGTCCATAGTTGAAGTATTTTATTTATTAAATTTATTAATTAATTTTATTATCAAAATTTGAGACTCAAGAATCTTTATCATCGCCTACTGTGCCACCGACAACAAGCCCCTCACCTACACCCATTAGTCCAAGTGCACCATCGATCGATTGATGTCTCTCCCGTTATTGCTACAGTAGTCTATGATGTTCGTGATCGCCACCATGACTTGTGTTGGCACTTGGCATAGGTAACTTTCTCTATCCACCTTGATAGTCCTAATGCAAGACCTACTTGTGGCCTTGATTACCACCACCCTAACTGGCTCCCCATCCCACTGATCAATCCCATGTCTTTAACTCCCTCGAGAAAGAGGTCTACGAGCATTTATACATCATCGAGTCCATAATAACAACGAATAAGGGATAGAAATGGTAGAGCAAGAGAGCAGAGGTGGGGGCAATGGGGTGGTGGCGGAGGTAACGAGAAGTGGGGCAAAGGCAACTATAACTATGAACGATGCAAAGGTAAGGAGTAGTCTTATCTTTTAGGAAATAAGGAGTGCTTTGTGAAAATAAATAGGAAAAAAAACGCTAACCTAAAAAAGAAAAATAAAAATAAGAGATATTTTTAGAGTTTAATATTTAAAATTATTTTTACCATTGACAACCATTTACTATTTATAACCCCTTAATAATAATAATAATAATTTACTATTTATAACCCCATTAGTTTTGATTTTACCATTTTTTTCTTCTTCTCATAATCCTTGGTGCTCCTTGTTGATCGTCGCTTCCAAGCTTGCACTCTTTGTTGTTAAGGCTCTCTTAGCCCACTTTCTCTACTGTCCATTATGCTCCCATAGTCTTTACTTGCTCAATGTTATTTGACCCAGTACGTATTTATATTTATTTATAAAAAGAGTATTGAAATTGTTGGTGTAAATAACTTTGAGCCGTGGCCTCGCGGCCGACGCGGCTCGGTTCTGGTCCGGAAGACGGGGATCTCCCTGGGGCGCTCCACGAGCCCGCTGAGGAGGTCGGGGGCGGTGTCTGATCGAGACGGTGTAATCGTCTCTGTTTGCAGGACCGACGGGGACCTTCGGCTTCGTACCTGCACAAAGGTCGGGCCGGGGTGCTCGACTCGACCCCTCCGACGATCAAGTTAGATGAAGATGTGGAGGGGGTTTCAGGATGAAGGAGTGTTTGTGTGTGTCTCGCTGCTCCCCCTCTCTCTGATGAACGAGAGGGTATTTATAGAGAAGCTTATTGTTGTTTGATGTGCCCGCCTGCAGGAGGCAGGCTAGTAGCGTCTGACATGGGTGTTGACGTGGCATGAAGAACCGAGCTTGAGTAGGCGTTAATGCACCTCAGCCGATGTTCCGGTTCGGTTGACCGAGTGCAGTCGCACCGATCGAGGCGTGAGGCGTCGGTTGACGTCAGTCAAGTCTTATCATAATTACTATCCTCATCAGAAATATTAAAAAAATAAAATAAAATAAAATTATAAATAGTAAAGGGTTATAAATAGTATTTTTTTAGAAATTTACTTTTTTATCCTTCTTTTATTCATATATTTCACAGCAATTATTATTGTAGTTTGTTATAAGCATCCATTATGTTATATGCTCGTTTATTGCTTCCGTGAGATTATAATTATATTACTGGGCCGAGAGCCCTGGTGCCCCTTCTTCTTCCCCAAGTAAACCCTCTCTGTCTTCTGATCCTTTTTTCTGCTCTTTGTTGTCGCAACAAAGCACGGTACCAAACAGATGGCCCGCTATGACCGCGCGATCACCGTCTTCTCCCCCGACGGCCACCTCTTCCAGGTGGAGTACGCCCTCGAGGCCGTCCGCAAGGGCAACGCTGCCGTCGGCGTTCGCGGCACCGACACCATCGTCCTCGGCGTCGAGAAGAAGTCCACCCCCAAGCTCCAGGACTCCCGGTACTCCGTCTTCCTTTTGGTATCCTCCACGTGATCCCCGATTTTGTTAGGGCTCCTGTGATCATTTCCTTCTTGATCTTTGTTTCAGATCGGTGCGCAAGATCGTGAGCCTGGACACGCACATCGCGTTGGCGTGCGCGGGCCTCAAGGCCGACGCCCGCGTCCTCATCAACCGCGCCCGCATCGAGTGCCAGAGCCACCGCCTTACCGTGGAGGACCCGGTCACGGTCGAGTACATCACCCGCTACATCGCCGGCCTGCAGCAGAAGTACACCCAGAGCGGCGGTGTCCGGCCCTTCGGCCTCTCCACGCTCATCGTCGGCTTCGACCCCTACAGCGGCGTGCCCGCGCTCTACCAGACCGACCCTTCGGGGACCTTCTCAGCCTGGAAGGCCAACGCCACCGGGAGGAACTCCAACTCGATGCGGGAGTTTCTGGAGAAGAATTACAAGGAGACTTCCGGGCAGGAGACAGTGAAATTAGCCATCAGAGCACTGCTTGAAGTAAATTCTTTCTCTTACTTCTTGGTTGATGATTTTGTTGTTTCCATAAATAACCCTGTTGGT
Organism: Musa acuminata AAA Group; assembly: GCF_036884655.1. Taxonomy (NCBI): domain Eukaryota; kingdom Viridiplantae; phylum Streptophyta; class Magnoliopsida; order Zingiberales; family Musaceae; genus Musa; species Musa acuminata. The sequence continues at coordinate 20,425,832 of NC_088328.1, forward strand.
TTTCTTTTGATTATTTCGAGACAACTGCTTTATATTGCTAAATTTGTCTTTGAGTAGTTATATTACGAAAAAATGACTTGAAAGGTTAAAGATGTCTAAGGTCTTGTTAATTAAGGTAGGCGATCTCTTGATCTTATCGTTAGTTTGTTGAATTACACATTGTCACCATTTCTTCTAATTATTGAGTAATTTATTTTTCATTATTTCATATGTATGTAAATTTATGTCAAAAATTGTGATTGTTAAACATGACCTTGCTTATGTATGTCAGAATCTGACATTGGATAGTCAGTGTTAGTGTTAAATCAAGTAGGTATTGAGCATAAAGTAACAAAGACTTTAAAATTTCGAAGATTATTGACTCCAATGCGTGCTTCTCCAACTGAAGGTGGAAAAGAAGCTTCCCACAAATTGTCAACTAAGTTTACTACTAACTAATCTAACTTTACCTAGCATAAAAGTGGAGAAATGATAGTTCTTCAAGGATGAGTGAGTGTTTGAGGGCTTAGATCTGCAGGGCTACCAGCGCTGAGATCTTTTAATATAATTAGAATTCTAAACTAGTACGGAAGTCTTTAAATGTATAAACATACATTGCAAGTTAGTGCAAATCTTTTCCAGGAGTGAAAATAACCATTGTTGCAGTTGGCTGGTGTACTTGGAGTCTTTGTTCCCCCACAAAACTAAATAGGCCCCAAACAAGGGCTTCTCGTGTCGTCCACTTGGATTGTCCATATGGTGTCGACCCAGTCCTTATGGATGGGCATATTCAAGCTCAGAAAAGTTGTATTTTTATTAGGAGTTTGTTTTAGAACCTGTTTCTTGATTCAGATTTGGTTCCATAACCTCCATTATCTCCCTATCTTTTTTGAATATCCCAAACTACTATACTAGCTTGTTTAGGACTTACTAGGAGTACTGGTACTACTCTTACGGAGCAGATTGAATTCGTCATTACATAACTTAGAAGGTTTATGATTCCCATGGTTGATGAACATTTGGATCTAGTGGTGAGCAATCTAGTAAACTAGATTAATTTTTGTAGTGCTGTTTAATTGATACCAGAAATGCCAATTAGTTAACTACAACAAGAAATGCTTAGCTTTAGATGCCGAGACAAAAAAAAGTTATTGATTTTACATTTATTAACTTACGGAAGTTTTATCATTTAGGGAATGAAATGTTCTTAAGTACTTGTCAATTTCAAGTTAATAATCATCATATTGAAACCACTAGTTGGTTTTAATTTTATGCCTTAGACATGGAGTAAAAATGGCTCAAATTAATATGAGACTGCATATTCTGTGGAACGAGGATGTTAACATTTTAAAGGTATACAAAGAGGTGAGAAGCAAACGCAAAGCACTCCATGTCTATTTTAAGTCACTAATTTTTTTGAGTCCACTCAAACAACCAAAGGCTAAAGCTGATGCATGGTGGGTTGGACAAGGTAGATAAACTACCTGTTGAGGTTCTGAGTTGTAATGATTGCTATTTAGACCAAGTAAGGAAAAATAGATTCTGTCTTTTCTTTTTGTATTTATGCTTAATCATGCTACTTCCAATCTGGACTTGATATTATTTAGGCCATAGAAATTTTTGCTACAACAACAACAACGAAGCCGTAAGCAACATAGAAATTATTGCTAGATTACTCTTAATTGCCTCACATGTATGTGATTTCAAATAAGTGACTCCAGGTGTGTTTTGAAATATGACAAAGCCAACAAGTACAAGCAATATTAAATCTGCATATTGGAGGATTGCATCATGTCTCCTGTTTTTGGAATATGCTGTCAAATGCAGCAAGTCTTAGCGAAAGAATCTACGGATATATCATGTGTAGTTCATACTTAAAAAACAAGATAGTAGAATTTTCCTTGTGGTGAACTGCAGATCATTGTTCTATTATATTTTGTGTGGTCAACTAAGATAAAGCGACGAGGTTGGACAAAATCTGCATTTCATTGTAGGGAATAAAACTTGTTTGTCAAGGACTTATTTCCAGGATGTAAAAATTACATAAGTGCAGGCTCTTCAGTTTTTGAAGTTAATTTATGTCTCAATGTTGCATTTTACTAGTGAAACAATATAGAAGAGTCAAAGAACATTAATTCTCCCTAGATTTTACAATATATATATATATATATATATATATATTTTTTTTTTTTTTTTGTAGCAAAAACATATCATTTTGTAGGATTGTCTTGTGATATTTTTTGGACTTAAGCAATATCACATGATTGACAATGTTAAAGTTTGTTGTTATCATGAAAAAAGGTAAATTTCTTTTACATCCTTTTATTGTTATTTTTATTATTTATTTAAGATTTAAATGCAACTTGCTATGATGCCCTCATAACCTTTTTATACTTTTATTTATTATTCTTCTTTTCAGATGGACTCTTTTAATTGTCTTGAGAGTTCTTACGCAGTCCTAAATTTCTTCAGTATCCTTGTGCGGCAATTTTCTACTATATTTATCAAGATGTACTTTATTCGGTATTTAAACTCCTGATGCCTTTGAACATTAGTTCCGTTGCCATTTTTTATGCTCGTTTTCCTGCTTGGACGATTTGTCTTTCCTTTAGCAACTAGTTGCAACACCCTTATAAGCATCAGTTGGCTTGTTCTCCTATTGCCCAACAGACAATTGTTATGGAATTTCTCATGGAAACACCAAAGAAAAAAGAAAATAAATGCAATTTTTTGTTTGAACTTGATGAGAATAATTGTAATTGCTTTGTTTAGGTTGTTGAGAGTGGAGGAAAGAACATAGAAATTGCTGTGATGACCAAGGAACATGGTCTTCGTCAACTCGAAGAAGCTGAGATCGATGCTATCGTCGCTGAAATAGAGGCAGAGAAAGCTGCAGCTGAGGCTGCCAAGAAGGCCCCTTCTAGAGATACTTAACTTTGGAAGTGCTTAACTTTTCCTTTTCAATTAATTGCTTTTCCTATTTTCCAAAGACTTTCAAACTTGTGGGCTTTATGCTGTATGTTACCGATGGAATTCTCCTTTCATTTTACATGGAATTCTCTTTTGTTTGTTGGTTGAAATTGTTAATGTCATGATGTCAGATTTTAATTATGTTGATGTTACCTATTTTGCTTTATTAGTGTTACTGGACGGGCAACAACATGATTCCGAGTTCTGGTAATATGAAATGCCAGTTTAATCCTGTCCATCATTGGAGATTATTTCTGTATCTAGAGATTATATTTACTCTCCCTACATCTCGTATTGGAGATTATCTTTATATTTAGAGTGGTAAGGTTGTGTATATTAACGCTTCCTAGATATGGTATTGGAGGAATTGTGTACACTGGTACAAGTGGTTGCTTATGTAGTTTTCTAACACAGGAGAACCTTATATATGATTTCATTCAATGCTTGTCCGAGAAGTATCTACCGATAAGAAACAGTTTGAAACTGGACAGAGATTAGAATGTTATAATAATAACAACAACAACAACAATAATAATAATAATTTGCACACCACGTTTATCTAAAACTAGTAGGTTTTACGGATCTACTACCAAAGTGGCTATAAAATGACAAGAAAAAGAAAAGGAAAACTCAAGAACAGGCCAGCATGAACATCGAATGACCCAAAGAGGGCCTTTGCCGAAGCAACCCCAAATAAATGTAAGAAGATGACGATGATATCGACCTTTCCTCGACGGTCAACAGCGGTTCAAAAGTCAACAACAAATCAAGGTGAAGCACTGGTCCATCGCTTTCCACGTGCCGTTCTGAGGTAGCCCTTTGTCCAACGACGGCCGCGATGATTCCAACGGTTATAACACAGCCCAGATCCAACGGCTCACATCAAATGGCCGGTTGCCGCCCAAGAGCAGCTTTCTCGGGGCTTGCAGTTGCGTCTTGCAGCGGCTGTCGGCAAACCACGAGCGAACTCCGCCATCATAAAAGGACCCAAGTGATGTGAAACTATCCGTTGCACTGTGCTCTATATAACGCCTTGCGGACCACAGAGCGTCCCAAACGATCTTTACATGTAGTTGTAATCTTCTTCCTTGATTCCGGTTGTGAGAAGATAGATAAAAGTAGTTGATTCCTGTAGAGATCATCGGTGTGATGGAGAGTGTTCTCGTAGATCGATCTCCGGTAAGTCTCAGGAGGTTTGCGGCTACCAAGGGTGTTCTGGTTTCTGTCACCGATCTGCTTCCACTAAACGCCCCTCGTTCTTCTTTTCCTTGTGCTCCTCGTCCTCATCAATCGCCGCTACTCCCCCTCCCTCCGACGAATCCTGTGCCTCTCCCTTCTCCGAGCAAGAGACCGAGATCACATCAACAGAACAAGAGGAAGCCGAGATGCCAGTCTGTGACTCCCACCAAGGACCCAAAGGCGAAGGCCATTGCAGTTGCTTCACGGGATCCACTCCAAAGACTGGTTAAGGTAGAGGTAGATGAGAATGACAGCAGATGCACAGATTTCCTGCAATCGGTGTACTCGAAGTCGCCACCACCGAGCAGTCTTCCGCTGCCGAGTTTCCCTCTGACGAAGCCCAAGAGCGAAGGTTCGACTGAAGCAGGACTCGGAGAGGTGAAGGGAGGCATTTGTGGAGGTGGCGTCGATGCCGGCGCCACGGATGGTCTTCGGCGTCTTCTTGGTATATAAAGAATGTGTGGGGCGTCTTCTTGGTACATAGAGAATGTGTGGATTCGGTGTTTATGCGTTTGTATTGGTCATGAATAATTTAGAAGGCTATCATCCTATTTGAATGATGGAAGCTGCAAAATTTTGATGAAATTAAGCATTGATCAAAGACAACATGTTAATAGCCAAGAAGGATAAATAAAGAGAACCATTGACAGATATTATTATTGGATTTCCGAGGACCAAAACATACAGATTGCATGCACAAATATGAGATTAAAAGATTAGCAGAAAACGCATTATCAAGTATTACTCACTTAGATTAGATTTTGATGAGAACTATGACAGACAGATGAAGCAACAGTGGTTATGGTTAGACTATAATCTGGTGCTCTATTTTTTCTCATAATCTTTTAAGAGCAACCAAATACCCCTATCTTCATTATATAATTATTATACAGAGGGCACCAATTCTTGCAAAATATGGAAATATTTACTTTTCATTAACATTCATCTAAAATGAAATAGAACTTAAGAGCCAAAGCAGGACAGGGGCTCAAAACTACACAAAAATAAGTCCCAAACATGAGAAGACCACAGCTGAGATGTTGGTGGAACTTCCATTCTGCTTCACACTTACGCTCCGACTAACCTTATTATAACATCAAATTACTGGATCCAGGAAGCATAAGAAGAAGAAGAAGGAGAAGAGTGATTACAGCACACACTCAAGTACCAAAGGTATGCATAGAGGAGAAACTTCATAGTGGAGACTGGATGAAGAGAAACAACACAAAGTGACCATTCCAGCAGATGGATCAGAGGTTGGTGAAGAGAAGGTACTGCTGTTTGGATGGGAGATCCACCGTGTCATAACCCTGGGGAAACAGTACCTTGGCTTCCTCATTGGAAACGCTTGGTGAGATGACCACCGGCTCTCCGGGCTTCCAGTTCACCGGGGTGGCCACCTTGAAGTTTGCAGTCGTCTGCAGCGACTCCACCGCCCGCACCACTTCGTCCATGTTTCTCCCGGTGGCTGCAGGGTAAAGGAAGCTGAGCTTGATCGTCTTGTCCGGGCCGATCACATGGAGAGCCCGAGACGGGATCTCAACTCCATCGGCATCCTTCTGGTTTAGATCCACCATGTTGAGTTGCCTAATCATCTCTCTGTTATCATCCGCCACTATCGGGAATCTCACCTTGCATCCAGGCTTGAAGAGACGATGAAGAGAAAGAACATGAGACATGGCAGGCAAGTTCATGCCCAGCTCCGTCGTACATACCGGCGTGAAGTCAGCTGCAAACAAGAAGATCACATCATTTACTCTGTACTAACAATCCTATTTGCATATATGATGATCAATTTACAGTCAACCCAAGGTAGCAAAGTTATATCTGAGAATTATGAAGAAGTTCATATGATTCATGAGTGAAAGTCAAATGATTATGTCCAAGCTCATTGGACAAAAAAAATTCTTTTTGAATCAAAGAGGCTACAGATAGCTTGGTTGTCTTGATTTTACCTTAGATTTCGTAAAACTTGATTGTGAGTAAAGGAATTTCACAGGGAATTGAAAAGTTCAGTATTCTCTTAGAGAGTTTTGAAGGAGAGCTATCTGTAAGGATAATAATTGTTATCTAATAATCATCATCAATTAAAAAATTAAGTGTTTTAATGATAGTATGGTCGATCATCACCTTAGTGCTATACAAGTCGATATCTTAAACCTATATGGTCAACACGTTAATGCTATATGGGCCGACACCTTAATGCCATGCAAACAAACACCTAAAACCGTTAACTAATGCGCTGTTGGCACGAGGTTGATAGTTAGGCTATAATGATAAGATCAAACAAATATATCATGCATTATTGCATCTAGGATTTGGTGCTATACGAATGCGATTGAATCTAAGATAAATACATTATTACATCCACCTTTCGTGATCGATGTCTATCATCATAATAATGGTCAATATAGATAACTATAAAAGGGTTTCCCAAGTATATTCCCCAAATATATTTAAACATTGCTCTTAAGCCTCCTATATATCATTGAACTATACATTAACTTAGGCATCAAAGAGATATTTATCGAAACACTCTCAATACGATCTTACTGACACCTTCAAAGTCAAATGAATAATTCTTCGTCTAAGATTGAACTGAGATAAACACAAAAGAAGACCTAGTTAACTCCAAATCAGTAATAGCTAAAAAAAATTATTTAAGTTTATCAAACCTAAAATCATATAAATTTTGAGTTCCCATGGTCTCCAATAAGGGCCATTAGGGCCATTGGTGAGCCAAGTTATTGGGTTTTCATTGGACTAACTTATAATAACCATCCACTATTATGTTGTAGATTGACTTTGAAAATCTTACTATGAAAATGATGATGATTTGTAATGTATATTTATATAGATTTAATAGAGAGATTTTTTTTTCAATTATGTGCTCAAATTATGCACATATATCATGACGATTGATCGTTAAATCATAAATTGGTTAAATATATATAAAAAATAATATTATCATTATATATTTATCTTTATCATAATCCTTTATTATACCTTTGTAAGGTTGAGTTTTCGTTAAGAATGTCAATCTTGGAATGATGTGATTGAAATATCCTGTGAGCTAGAGGTTTTGTGAGGAGGTTCACTAGTTGGTTATAAGTATAGATATGAGAAATACATAATTACCTTTTGACAACTTATTTTTTGATAAAGTGAAAATCGATAATAATGTATTTCATACGAGAGTGAAACATTAAGTTAAAGTATAGGTGAGTGACACCGATATTATCATAGTATGTTATTGAAGTGGATTCAAAAGTGATGCCAAGTTCATATACTAAATTGGTAATCAAATTAAGTTTTATAGTTATGGTAGTGATGACTCGATATTCAACTTCAGTGGTGGATTTTATAATTGTGTTCTATTTCTTGAAACTTTAACTAATTATGTATGATCAAAAGAAGATAATATAAGTTGATATAGATATTCTATCATCAGTATTTCCTACCTTATCGGTATCCATGAAATTATAAAGAATGAGGAATGAGTGTTTATGAAGAAGTTTGTGATTGAGAGCTCCTTTAAAATATCATTAAATATGTTTTAATATTGACCAATGAGTATTGGAAGGCTGGTGTATAAATTATGATAATTTATTAACTATAAATAAAATACTTGAATGTATAAAAAATAAATAGTATAAGGAACCAAGTACTTGTTGGTACTGTATGTGATCCGTAATAAGACTATTATCATATAAGTAACTCGGTAGAGGAGAGTAGAGTGATAACTTCTTTAGCATTATGCATATTCATCATTGATAATAGATTTTGAATGTTCTTCTTTTAAATTGAAAAAATTCAAAAGATATGAAAGTTACTTCACTCCTAAAAAATAGCTTAAGGTTGGTAGGCCTATAACGGAGAATCGATATGATAATTACTTAAGAAATTACTTGACCTCTATGTAATTATTATTTGTGATGATAATATTATCTATATAAATCAATAGAAATATAGTATATCCTTATCATAAGAATAAAGAGCTTCGAATTTAAAGTTGACGAAATTGACTAACATAAAAAATGAGCAAGTTTGGTATACCAAACTCTTGGAGCTTGGTGAAGTCAATAAATTACTTTTCATATTTTACAAGCATGATTTAGATATTGAGAGTGGATGAAACCAAAGGGTTATTATATAAATACAACTTCAATTAAGATCCCTTAAAAAAAATATTGTTAACATTTATTTGGTGTACATGCCCACCTTAAGTGATAGCCAAACTTAAGATAAATCAAATTATTATCGATTTAACAAATAGATTGAAGTGATTTATGAAATCAATACCTGGTCATTGATGAATTCTTTTGACCACTAGACGTATTTTGTATCTAGTAATGGATTCATCTAAATTTTGCTTCATTCAAAAGATTCACTTTCAATAGTATGTTTTGTGAGATGAGATGATATAAGGATTCATATAACATTATTGGGCTTAGGTTATGTTTGTGGGTTCGATAGAGTTGGGTAGAGAGCTTATATAGTATGAAGATTAAAAATTTAACATGATTTGAATGTCAATTTGTGAGCATATTGTTGTGTGATATTTAGGCTTAATGGTATTATTAGATTGTGTAAAAGTATGAGAATCAGTGAAGAGTTAGTGACACGTACCTGATCAGGCTGCTGAACTTTAGTGTCACTTGATCGAGAAGAGGATAAAGATATTATTTATGGTGCTAAGGGTATTGCTTCAAATGTTACAAATTGAGATGATGGAGAGATGGATTTAGAAGTCATAGAAGGGGTGAGGTGCTGTTCAACTAGAGTAACAAGTGAGTATAGGTCTAGAAGGAAACTATTGGTTGATGTGATAAGAGGTGTGCTTAAGGGAGCTTGATGTGTATATATATGAATCCAATGATGGATGATTATTATAGCAGCTCACATTATTGAAGGGGCAAGATATTGAAAGAAAAAAGTATACTTAATAAAAATATCATGATGTGATATAGATCGAAGCACAAAAAAGTATTATATTTAAGAGTGCATTTAATGAAGATGCATGACCTCAATCTTGGTATTAACTTGTGTGAACCATAGGGGCATAACTAGGGATAACATAAGTAATCAAATAGTTAAAGTTTTTTAAAGTTTAAGATTTTATAAGATAGTCATTCAAATAATGATTGGTGTTGTACGATTAGGGTGAGAATTTGGTTAATGAGATGTATAAAGACTACTAACCAAAAGGTTAATGGTATGAAAACTTGGTATAGGTGAGTGAGACTAATTTCAACTAAATGTTAGGGCTTTCATTTAGTAGGGTCAACTAGTTAAGGTATATATAATGATGATTTAAGATATTATATACTATATAATGAAAGATAAGTTATTAGAGCTTGATATTCACATTTTCCATTAGAACAAATATATTAAAGTTTTGTAGATGGCTTTTTTTGTTGATTGTTGTCATTGGGACATCAGAACTATTGATAGTTGTAGTGATTATTATAGTTGAATTTATTTTCTGAGTTATTTAGATTAAAGTTATCATTATAGTTAGAGAGTTGATAGTGTAATTGTAATACCTTGATTAGTCCCACATCGGAAATAGGCATGACTAAGATTAACTTATAAGAGTCTAATAAGTATATTATTATTAATTTAATTTAAGTATTTGGATTAGTACTTTAAGTCATATAAAATTAATATGCCAATTAAAAAATTATAACACCTTGATTAAAGTTAAGTCATTTATAATAATTTTTAGATTTTGCATGTAATTAACAAAACTTTCTTTTTGATTGTTTTAATCAAAGTAAATAATATGACTTAGCATACGAGTGTAAGAGTGATCGGTGAAAGTAATTTACAAAGTAAATAATGTTTTTGCTACAGCATTACAGGAAGAGATTAGTAGTGCTATATAATTAATAACTGCTTGAATGATTTGTAGAATAAGGTAGTCTTGATGTAATTATAATTTTTGATTAAGATTTACTCTTAAGGTTGGTCCTCCTATTATTTGAATATTTTTAGATGGACAATTGAGGGAACTATTGACATAGCTTAATAGATTTAAAAAGAAGGTTGAATTGTTCTTACTAAGATGCATAATTATCCCTTTGGATAGCTTGGAATGAATTAGAGTGATTGCATTGATAGATATAAGCTTAGCATATTAAGAAAACGTATTGTGGATAGCTTGGAATGAATTAGAGTGATTGCATTGATAGATATAAGCTTAGCAGATTGAGAAAACCTATTGTTTCTAGATGAAATAACAACCAGAGTGTTAGAACTTGAGAAAGTAGATGAAGCACATGATGAAGTGTCACCTTATGATCACATTTAATCAGATCTAGAATAGATTAAATTTGATAGTTAAGGTGGAGCTGATATAGATCAAATCAAACAAATTAGATTTGATAAGGTAGAATCGATGTAATCGAAGGGATGTAACCATTATGGAGTGATATAGAATAGATTGATCATAGTGAGAGATCACACTATGTTTAATTGGTCCAAGCTAGTTCATGATGATTCCAAACTAACTTAATCGATACAAGCCTACTTGACCTAATTAAAATTAATCAAATCTAAATTAGATCAGTCTAGGATAATTTTATACCAACTCAATGAGCATTTGAGTTTGGTTTCATCATATCCCAATTGAATTGAGTTTGGTTCAAGTCAATTGAGTTATTCCAATTTGGATTCTAGTTGACTAAGAACTATCAAAAGGTTGATATCTCGTTGCTTTATAATTTAAAGATATTATTTAAAAATAATTATTGATTTTTTGATTAAATTAATGATATTAATATGATTATTACCATGTAGTATATATGACTATGCTAAGTGATCCATATTAGAAGTGTAAACTATGAAAGAAGCTAAGGGTCCATCATAGTATGGAGCCACCAATAGACATAGTTTAGTAGATCATACTTCAAAAATGATTCTTCATAAAATTTTATCATACTATATTTTGGATACAGAATGGATGAATATGAATAAATAATCATGATTGACTATATATCCTTACTAAGGGTTAGTAAGGTAATTCCTTTTGGGGATTAATAGGTTATCAGACATGACAGTTAGATAATTCCTCCATTTACCATTGGGAGAAACATATCTCCACTTGGATAAATGAGGGATACCACTTCTTTTATTGTTTGGAGTGTAATATAAGTTCCCTCCATCCGTTGTTTAGAGAAATCCATCCTATAAAATAAACCTCTCCATATACTATGATGTATGCTTTTATTACTTTATTATTATGTATATCATCGAGATATATTGTATGTGTATTATTTTGTTTATTATATAATAATTATCATTATTTTTCTTGTATATGAGTTTCATAATAAATTGATATATTATCATTTCATATTAAATTATTGATATATATGTATATTATAAATATTAGATATTATTTTTATAATTTTTAAGGTTTCTATTGCCATATGTGGTTACTCATGGGTTTTTATCTTATATTTATTTTCAAATTAATCGACTACTTAACATATCTGAGGTTTGATTAGAGGAAACTTTTTCATCACTTGTAACATTTGAAAGATTTTCTTTTCAGTTAAAAAATATTTAGTACTATAAAGATAGGGATTGGAATTGAAAGATAAAATAAAAGAATCTTCTGTAAATAATGAATAACGAAATGATGATTTATTTTTTTAAATAAATATGAGATGTGACAAATCACCAATGGGGAGAAGATACAGATGATGAATCGTTGATGCCGGACAAATCAATATTATCGCTTGGCCAAATTAGCAAGGAAGGAGCGATCAAGGCAAATCAGCAAACTATCACTTGGGTAGATCAACGATGAAGCTTTGATAAGGAAACTTATTCATTACAATAGGAAATAGGAGAAGGTAAGGAGAGGATGGAATCTTTGGTTGGAGCTTTGATATTAGGAAAAATTTATTGTAAAAGTGATGATAATTTCATTCGTTATACACTCAAATCATGTGATTAATTCTTAAATTATAAATTGAGTAAAAATTAAAATATATAAAAAATAAAATTATTATTTTATATTTATCCTTATCATGATCTTATGTTAGATTTGGATGTAATCATTTTTGGAATAGGAGAACTTATTCCTCGCAAAAGACCGCTCAATATTTGCTAAAGAAGTCGAACTTTCCTGTGATTCTTGATTCCTACTTTCTAGGATCAATGCGCCCAAGCATCTCACCGCCCCTCCACCCCAAAAGCTCATATGTGCAAGAACGACCCCCACCCCCATCCAACTGCTGAGATCCAGAAGCATGCTTTGGTTTGATCCCAGCAATCACTGGAATGGAACATCGCAACTTGTTTTCCTCTCTCTTCCCTTCCCTCTCTTCTTTTTGTTGAAGATGCCATGGCTGATGTGACAATCCTGACATCAGCTGCTGCTATTCTCGTTTCTTGGTTGATCACCGCAGAGGCAATATCGATACTTAGTGTTCTCAGAATCCCATGAAATGAAACCGTACAAGTCAGCTAACCATGCATCTCTTAAGCTTCCTACCGGTTGCTGTCCCCTTCTTTTGATTCCTGAGATGAGGGTGGCACTGCCACTTTCTCGTCTTTTTCATGGCGTCAGAGTAGCAGATGGAATGTTACTGTTGAATGATGCGACGTAGAGAACACTAGTGCGCTTCCGAGTGTACACCATATCCGACGTCTCGTAACCTAACTCGCAGTGTTTTGCATGAACAATGGTGTACGTACACTTGGAGTCATACATTATTGTGATTCTTGTGCTCTTAGGAACGAAATTGTGATCCTGATTTCTCTGTCACTCTGTAACCATTTCTTCTTCATCTTCTTCTTCTTCTTCTGTCGCAGCCATGACTGCAAAATCTTTTTCACTTCATCTATTGTCACCTCTAATTAGTGATCTCTATATGTATTCTCCTTAATCCAGTTCCAGGCAAGGTTTCTTTTCTATTGGTAGAGGGAGAGGATATTTGGATCATTACATCTTTTATGTAAATTATAACTCTAGGTGAATGAGTTTTGGATCTCCTTCTTTCTGCTACATTTTCATTACAATGTAAACATCAAACACCCATCAGGAAGCCATCAATGCTCAAAAGTTCCTCACCAACTACTTCACATTCACACAGGCGTTAGTGCCAAGTGTCAGAGGTTGAAGAAATGCTCATGGTTTGACAGAATGCCATCGGGACAAAGCAAAGAACACAGATCTGTACCATTCTTCCTTGTTCAAGTAATTTATATATCTATACAAGCAAGACCAAACCGAGTGGCGATAATTATACACATTGGAAGAAAGCAAAGACACGGACCTATGTGTACATATCAATATACTGTGCTGTTCTCTTCTTCTTTGTTGGACTCTGCCATATCTACACCAGCACAGATCAGAAGCACTGGAACACAGATCGGAGAGCAGGCTTGTACGTGGGATTTGCTGCCAAAGGCAACCTTCTTTTCTTGGTTTTCCAACTCAAAATGGAGCTGTTACAGTTCTCTGCAGCGCACGCCTGGAAGTAGTGGGGTTCTGTGAAGCTACTACTGTCATACGCAGCTGTCGCAGATTTTGAGAAGAACCACAATAGATCATCTAACATGTCGCTCTAGAAACAAGGATGGAGTTAAAAGTTACCTCTTCAAGCTCTCTCCTTAGCGCATGGTTCTCATTCAGCAGACGAGCAACTTCTAGCTCAAGCTCATTTATGTAGGCCTGTCTCGTGGAAGACGATCGAGGTTAGAATTCTTGAACCCATTTGAGAGTGGTCATCATTGGAAGAGACAGTACCTGTTTCCTGGCTCTCGATCGAGCAGCCGACTCGCGGTTCTTGATTATCCGCTTCTTCCTGCGCTCGGCGCCGTCTTGGCCGTCGATGCTCCTGTTAGGCTGCTGCTCCGGTGAACGCTTCTTCGTGCACTCAGAGTGAGCGTCGTTGAAGGAAGAGCCACTGATTTTACAATCACAGGCGCTGGTATTGAGATCATAGCCAAAGAACCTGACGGAGTTGTCAGGACTGGGATCAATCGAAGCCGGAGGACGGCTGCTTGGAGGAGGAACCCGAGTTGCTTCTTTGGGGGCATCCGCAAGGAAGTCCTCGAGGGTGATGCCTCCGAAAGAGGAGGTGGTGGTGGGGTTGGAAGTGTGGAAGGTCCGGTGGTGGTGGTGGTGGAAGGAGAGGAGAGGGGTTGAGGGCACGTCTTGGTGGAGGGTGCTGAGGCTTATGTCCTTCCAAACTTCTTCCATGCATATCAGGTAGGGTAAACAGAGCAAGTAATCGAGAAGAAAACCTGGAGGAAGAGGGCAGGCACTTCACTGCAGATTTGTGAGGCACCGACTCAAAAGCACACTGGTTATCATGTTGTGCTTTGCAAAGGGGCTGTAGGACCAGGAAAACATAATATAGTACTCGAAAGCATCAACTTGCTGTTGCTCGCTAGTGTTGCTTGTTGATCGATCCTTGGTCCGAGGAAGAGCTTTTAATGTGCCCCATAAAAGCTGTAAGATGATCCTGTTCTTACCTTCGTGGTACATGCTTCCACGTCCCGGCTCGTCTCAAGACGACAGGATGTGGCACACATCAAGAATCGCACTGCCGCTCCGATCACATCGTGAGTCACATACCATGATCAGAGGCCGCGATTCAGATCATGACGTGAAAGGCACTTTTCGCGATTCAGATCCGCAGGAACATTCCTCCCGTTTAAATCCTTCCATGTCCAAATCTGTAGATAACAGTTCTCACTTGCTTCGTGTTGGTCAGAGCATGTAGACGGAGTTGAGGTCTTCAGATGCTTCAGATGCACCTGAATTTGGTCTGAAAAGCAAACATTGGTATGTTTTTGCAGTACTTGAAGAATTCTTCTATCTGTTTTGAGTATCTATCTGAACTCTGCAGCTCCACAGTGGAGTTTACTGCTATCAAGTATGACAATTTAGCTTGCAGCAAAGGAGCAACCATGGTTATCATCTTTTCCGTGGCATCCAGGTGCGCAGTAAAAGTGCCTGCCCTCTTTCTTTTCCATGCTTCTGCTTCCTTGTGGCTTTTTCTGGATATGTTCTGCTGCTCATCGGGCTGTGGTCAGAACAAGACTCATGGCAGGGAGGAGGAAATGGGCGGCATTCCAAAAACGAACAGGACTCAGCTTTGGATGTGGCGGAGAAGGGGAAAGGATATCTGTTGGGATGTGACCATTTCAGAATCTGCAGCGCCTTGGTTTGATTGGCTCCATGGTTTACGGACAGGGAGGCAGCTTTCATCTGACAGGAAGATGACAGGTGGTGGGGAATCGTTCGCTGTTCTCCGCTGTGCATGCGCGCTGGAATAAGATTGTGTTCACCTCCTGCTTAGATTTCAATACACGCAGCAAATGTAAAGTCCCAACAACTTTCTCATGATCATTGGACACGGACAAGAAGCTATTCCGATCGAGAGAGACGTCTTGATTCCATGGATCGAGTTTGCACCTGAAAGATACAGAGAGCTTTTGAGAGCAAATTCTGGGATATAAAGCAGTATTTTTGTGAGAGGAAAGAGAAAGATTAGTGCATGAGGGCAGAAATGGGATTGCTGATAACAAAGCCAACATATCTCCTTTTTGTCTCAGGTTGTGAAGGTGATCTGGTTTGGGTTCCGACAAGCAAATGCCAAATCAAATTGATTTGGACAGGAGCTTTGTGCGATGCAATTTGAGGAGCTGCATGATTCCCTCTCTTTTGGTGGAAACACCTTCTGCTTCCTTCATCTGGCCAAATGATTGGGCTGCGACACAACATGCACCATGAACAGTTTGATCAAAACCAAATATGTCAAACAAATTGAAAGTGTAACTTACTCCATCTAAGATTTCAACATGCAATAAAAGCCAAATGGAAAAAATTTAAATAACTGGTTAGTCAAATTTGTCAGAAAATCTATGGAGGACCAAGTGATCATCCAAATTGTCTTTTACTTTGAGCTCTGTTATGCAAAGTCTCTTGTATGAAAAGTTTAGAAGTCAATATATTATTTCTGTCAAAAGAATGTCACATTTGTCAAGTTAGATATCATAAAATACAGGGTTAGGATCACCAATTATTGTATGGCTTCTGTTCTGATCCAATTATTCTATATTAATATAGGTGACTGGAACCCTAATGTTATGATGTGATGGAACATCTTTGACCTCTAAACCCATAACCTATCAGCCAAAGTATATAAATATTTGCTATACTTGAATTGATCAGTGCCAATTCCACCCATGTCCATTCATCCTAAATATATAGATAGCTGCTACATTTAGGTTACCCACTGCCAACTTTTAGTTCTATTGAAAGAAAGAGAGATCACCCCAACTCATGTTCGAGAACATATATCAAAAATGTCAAAAGTGAATTGAAAGGGGTACAAAAAACAACCATTGAACCAATCTAAATAAGATAAGACAATAAGAGTTTTGCGGTTTATATCCTTACAGGAACTAAAGAGAGTCACTACACAGTCCCTACCTCGCCTAAGGGACATTTCATGCTTAAAAGAAGACATATAATGCTTCTATTTTGGTCTTTTGTTATTTGAGAAAGCGCTTGAATCTTTTGAAGTAACAATATTGAAACGATAAGAAAGCAAATGATAGCACAAAATGGACTAAAAGATCTTTCCAAATTGCTGCTGAAGAGACAAACTTAATACGCGGTATGCGTATAATCTTAATGTAATATACACATATATACAGAGTGAAAAAAAATTCTGAATTTCCATTAAAAACTAATGTATAATTATTTCATGAAGACAAATCTAGAGGTCTTTGGTCTCCATGTCATGCACCTATCTCTGATGTCCTTTTTGACATCAAGGATAAAAAATAACTCAAGAATTACAGGTTGTGCATAAATATGAGCACCTGTCATTTTATTCCAACAGCAAGTTTCAACTCATCAACAGTCAGCATCCAGCCTCATCCATTCATCTTAAATAGTTTAATTTAGAACACATGTCCTATGAACTACAAATAGCCTGGAATGATTTTTCGTATGATCTGAGAGAAGAATTTACTAGCTAATAAAATGAATCAAGATAGTACACTATCTTCCATTGGTGTGAAGACAAAACAAGCTTCAGAATTCTGTTGTTTAAGTTTTTGGTTCAACTTTTATGTTTTCTTGGTTAAACTTTATTGCTGTCTGATGGACTGAATAAAAATGCATGTACTCTGCAATTTGATGACTTCTAGACCTACACCTTTTGACTCCCTTGTCAAACTAGTATGCAGGTAAGAGTAACACAAAATGAAAAATATGTTGCTTCAACTTCATTTATCTCTGTTTCTCCACTTCTTGATTGCAAATGAGGTCAAGATATGGACTTCTGGTAGCAGCCAGAAAGTTTCATACTTTGGGAAATAGTTTCAGAATCTCTACAGATGCGGAGAACCAATTTATCTTGGTAGTCTCCTTGTATTCGTTTTACATCAGTTTTATAGGAATAAAACATCCAGCAAATTGATACTTCACTTCAGTACGTGGAAAGCTTACCCATTGCATGTCCTGTAACCATAAACACTAAATCTATGATGCCCAAGAGAATGGGTTATTCAACCATACCCATAAATCTCACCAATAAGATAACGAAAACTGTAAAGCAATCATGAAAGCATTCGCTAAGCAAGGGTTCTCTTAAAAAACTCATTTGCAGATTAAACAGCTTAATCAAGTCTAATTTTCAACTGCTATAAGTCTCTGTCTGATCCTACTTCAGTATTTCAAATTCTAGGTAGTTTAAGTAATACCATATTCAAGTTCTAACTCCATGACTCCATCAATAGACTAGGATTAGGGTTCCTCAAAAAAAAAAATTGCTTCTTAACAAAAGAGCTCATGACTTCTGATTAATTAACATTTAGCGTTCAACTACTACAAGTCTCTGAATGATCCTATCTCAGTATTGAAACTCTGTACTTTATGTAATAAGTACATTGAAATTCTAGCTTCACGTTTTCCTCTTTCCCAGAACTCCATTCAATAGACTAGCTTTAGGTCTCTCCTAATAGTCTCGCTTCTACAGCCCTAAATCAGAATTTCCATTAAAACTACTTAAATATTTTGCACACCTTAACATCTTTTTGAACCAAATAAATTTCAAAATGCACATAGGATTTAGATCTGATAATATTTTACCACAAAATCAGTGATTAAAAGCGCTAGGCGCCTTTTGGCGCCATAGTCCCAAAATGGCTGAGGCGTTAGGCCTCGCTCGAGCAAAGTGAAGAGCTTTATAATTTAAAAATTATATATCACGATTAATAAAAATAAATTAAAACAAAATTATCACATCAAACTTGCATTCATTTAAAGTACCAAATTATGTTGTCCATATCGAATAACAAAATGACAAAATAAAGTGAGATTAACATCAAAGATCATTAAGATCTTGTTCATCATCTCAATCCTGTCACCATCTAAAGCTGCAACGACAATCCAAGACACTAAAAAGTAGCACTAATCACTACAGCAATAGCAATCATAATCGACATTTCACTACTGATTCACTACAGCAAGCAGCTGCTGTTCTCACAAACATAGACAAACAACAAAGACTAACAGCCAAGCAGGCAGCTATTCTAGTTTCAAATTGACAAACAGCAAAGACGTGGCAGTGGTGAACGGGGAAGAGGGGAGGGAAAGAGGGAAGAGACTGTATGAGGGCTGCGGTGAATGAGAAAGAAGGCAGCGGTGAAAGGGCAAGAAAGCAGCGATGAACGGGAAGATGGAGGGGAAGAGGGAAGAGGCTGCAGTGAACGTAGGAGGGCTACAGTGAATGGGGAAGGAGGAGAAGAGATAATAGGGAAGTGGCTGTGGAGTGCTGCGGTGAATGAAGCAGAGGTAGGAGGGAGGAGGGAGGAGGAGAAAGAGAGAGATATACCGGGAGGGAGGGGAAGAAGCCGCTGCCGCTGCCGCTGCCGCCACTGCTGTTGGAGGAAGACGTCGCTGCTACCGCTGGAGGAAGACGTTGTTGCTGCTGCTGAAGGAAGACACTGTCGCTGCTGTCGTTGTTCGCCGATGGGACAAACTCCACTGCTGTGCAAAAACGAGGCTAATTACATATTACCCACTCTAGTTAGACCAATTTAGTATCTTGATCCCTAAATTTAAAAAATTTACATTGAAATCCTTATAATTATGAAAGTGAAACATTTAACCCCATTTACTCTAGTGCTATCAACTTTACTAATGAAGATACAGTGCGAGATAGCACGTGCATGAATCATATGAAAATGATGAGCAAAAAGATAATTTCAACGATGGTGGCAAACAGTGGCGTCGTTGGTGGCTATTGTGGTGGTGGTCAACGAGAACGACACGGTAGTCACCTGCCTCTTCTTCCTCCTCCGATGCTAACACAGATGTAGAGCAACACCAGAGGAAGAAGACAAGGCAAAGCGGTGCGACACTGACGTAAATGCCTCACCTCCCTATTCTTTCTCCTTCGGCGCCAACGCAGATGCCTCACCGCTCTGCCTCCTCTTCCTCCTCGTTGTCAATGTCTGGATCGACATCGACAAGGCCGACTACTGCGTCGTTTTTGCCATCCACCACCACAACAACCACCCACGGCACCATTGTCCGCCACTACCATTGAAATTACCTTTTTGCCTATCGTTTTCGTGTTATTCATGCACATATTGTCACGTGTTATTTTTCATCGGTAAAGCCAACGATATTAGGATAAATGAGATTAAATATTTCACTTTCATAATTATATGAGACGTGTTATGCACATGTCTTACTGCTTTGCTTCCTCGTTGTCAATGTTTAGATCAAGATCAACAAGGTCGACTACTGTGTTGTTTTTGCCATCCACCACCACAACAGCCACCCACGGCACTATTGTTCACCATCACCAATAAAATTACCCTTTTGCCTATCGTTTTCGTGTTATTCATGAACATGCTGTCACGTATTATATCTTTCATCAGTAAAGCCAACGATGTTAGGGTAGATGAGGTTAAATGTTCCACTTTCATAATTATAGAGATTTCAATGTAAATTTTCAAAGTCTAGGGATTGGAATGCTAAGGAGGTTTAACTACATGGGGTAATCTGTAATTAGCCTACAAAAACCATGTAAGAAAGGGTTTCTGCATTAGGTCTCGTGTGTGGACATGTTTTAATCGAACTCTGCAGCCACCGATTAAGGGTCTAATTAGTTTAATCGAATCAGATACGATTCTTTGGTTCAACTCAAGCTCGAACTGGCATGAGTTTAACCAGGTGTCCGCTCAACTCGCTCAACGCTTGGGCCCAGGCGAGCGCTCGGGCCTCGCCTGGGCGAGCGCCCAAACAACTCGTGACTTCACTACACAAAATGATGATGTTTTATTAGTGTTCAAAACTTTTTAGAATGTGAGTCATGCAATGTAAAACTGAAAACACCAACATCTATGACAAGCGACACAAGACATGCATCAAACAAATGATGTATCACACTATTGCTTGTTTTCTTTCCAAGGAAGATATATTCATCAAAGTCCTAGTTCATTCAAAATTATTACTTTATTGTTTAATAAGGGCAGATGATCTGAGACAAAAAAAAAAAAAAAATTCCAGGCCTTTAGTGCTCTCTGGCAGCCCTTAAACACAAGGCTGAACCACTTATTCCACAGTCCTTGGCATTAAATCTAAGTTTCCAAAGATTGGGTCCATTAATGCAGGCACCAACTGAACGCATAGGGCTGAGATAACAGTCCTATGTAACCTCAAGAAACCAGAAAATCTAACTGCATATATTCCTAGGGATTAAGAAACCAAAATTTTAGTTAAAGACTGACAAATTGCATGTCCTGTATAAATGTCTATAGCAGAGCTCAATATATTTCATAGTCTTCATCGAGTACCATCAGAAAATTAAGAAAAATTACAAGTCATATGGCGACATGAATACAAGTAATAATATAGTAAAAAGGTCCCAAATCTTATGCTGGCAGAATAATCAAGCTTCTATGCACATACATGATCTTCATTCATCAGGTTGAGGTAAATATATATGTTATTGAGATGACAAGAATTTACCACCTTCAAGCATCTGAATAGAAGTTAGAAAAGAACAAGCATAGCACCAATGAAAAGGCAAGGTATAAGCATTACTTGCTAGTTTTAAATTCTAAAAAGGTACTCAAGAAGCAAAAATTATGCCACTAGCACAAGAAAGTTTCCAAACCAAAAAACGCCAGTGCACCTCCTCACATCCAACATTTATTAATGTTACCATACGGATAGGATAATCGAAAGCTACAGCTACTTTTCACATGATATCATGAAATAGAGCCAACAAACTACAACAGTAAAATAACAAAAGAAAATCTACTAAAAGCGAAAGATAAAAAGAGTAACAGAAAAGCACGAATGATTTCTTATCCAATATAGTAAAATATTTTCTAGGTAAAAATACGCTGAGACACTAGCAACAATAAATTTTACGGTGATAAGTATGCTAACGATGGATGAGAGGATTCTCTGAGGTACATGAAAAATGCCCTTACAATTGGCTGATGCCCATATTTCTATACATAATGCCAATCTAAATAAGAAGAAATAGATTCTCGACGTGAGACTTCTTGAAGGGATCAACTATGAGATATTGCGTTCTGTACATCAGTGCAATTTCTTGCACTGTTAGAAAAAACTACCCAAAAAGATTCAAATTTGCATTTCTTCTTCGATAATTAGGAGCAAGTTTCATATGACTCCCATTCAATGAGAACTTACACCTCTTCTATTTCAAGTTATTTGATGTACAAAACGAAGTTGAGAATCTACAATAGAGAAAGCCACGGATTAGGGATCCGATCATACATGAGACTTCATGAGATTCCTCCTCGCAGGGAACAGGGCGACGAGCGGCGTCAGCGAGACCGTGATCGGCACAGAGCCTCGTTGGAGAGTGTCGTTCCCCCGGGTTGCTTTTCGCGGCCACACGAACCACCGCCCTGCGAACGCCATCTTCTGCGAGATTAAGATTAGGGTTCAGATGAGGTTTTGTTACTCGACCGACAACAGATCAGGGTTTTTTAATGGGTTTCTCTCACGGCCGCTTCTAAGGAATCCATGTAAAGAAAATAAACTGACACCGTTGGATTTACCTTAAGCCTCCAGTAGATCTAATCCTGATCGTTGGGTACTTGATGGTTGAACCCATAAGAACCTTTCTCGGCTTCGAAAGACCTCGTTTTGTTTCGACAATGGAAGGGGGTGGAGAAGAGGGCGAACCCCTACAGAGCGATGCTCTAGTGAAAATGGACAATATAGTAGAAGACGAGGAGCTCAGGTCTCTTCTCATACCAGATGTAAAGGATCTCCCGTCAATTCCTCCATCGGCTGTGGAGTCCAACTTCGCTCGCTACTATGCCGCAGGTACTCCTTAAACCTTGGGAAATTTTCATCAACGATCGAAGGATTTCGAAGAGGAACTCTCAAATTCATAAAATTTATTACTCAGACTTTCTGAAGCCAGGGCATGATCAGTACGTATATCGCCATGCCAATGGGTAACACAAGACATGAACCAAAACCAGACTTTTCTTTACCACTCTGTAAACTGAGACATAATCTGTCTATGTTTTCCGTTTTTGTTCCGGGTTATGATCATAGATTGTGTGTAGTCGGTTTGGCTCCAAGCCATGTCGCCTTGAGAGAGGAAGGTGGAGTAACAGCTGTGAATTTCAATGTGGGGAAATCTGACCGGAGCGAGATGAAGGTCACCGGAAAGCGCAAAAGGGTAAGTGAACTTTGAAGAAGATTGTCGATTAGTTGAAGTGCTAAGCTTGATGGATTGTTGTTTGTTGAGGCTTGAGCGATGATGGAATTGCTTGGTTTTGCAGAATGCACAGCATTTCGATGCCAAAACTTCATTGTGTAAAGTTTGTGCAAATGGAAAAGAATTTATTGTGAGGTTGGAAATTTTGGAGCTCTGTTTGTCTTCAAATTTAAGCCGTAGTGATGTTTAGATATATCATTTTGGTGACTGATTTCTGCAGGTGTTGTGTCAAAGGTTCCCTCTTAGAGGTAAATGACAGATTACTTAAGCAACCTGATCTACTTAATTCATCAGTAAGTATGAGTTCCCCTTTTCCTCATGAAGATAATACATAATGCGTGGTCCTGATTTTGTACAACAATCTATCTAATCAGTGATCAGATAGAAGCCGTTTTTGGGGATTTTTTTTAAATTTATGATGTGGTTTTTAATTTTTGTAGTTTGATATTTCTTGTGATTATTATTTTAGACAATTATTTTAGAAGAAGGAGAGGAAAGGAGGGGGAGGATGAGAGCTAGAGGAGGAGGGAGAGGAATGGACTAGGAGGAGGAAAAGAGGAGTATTTGGCAGACTAGCAACAGTGTGAGGAGAAATCCTCTTTCATAAGAGAGAGAGAGAGAGAGAGAGAGAGAGAGAGATTGTTAAAGATTCTAACCCTAAAATTAAAATATAATAATTATTTTTAACCAAGCAAGAAGGCATAGTCTGCATATATATTTAGCTTCGGACTGGTAAATATCACCCAGTACATACTGGTCGAAATGAAATTAAAAACCATGAAACAAACCAAAATATTGATGAAAGGAATTGATTTTAAGAAAGAATCCAATAGAACATTTATCAGGACCAGTTTTGTTGAATATATGCTGAATATATATTGTTCAGTTGATGAAAAGCATATATTAATATTGCTTGTATTACTGGTGCAGGGTGGTTAAAATTGTATGTGGCAGGCAAATATGACTTTATTGTTTTGAAATCTTATAAGATAGAAGCCAAAAATTCTTTATTAGTCAGAGGTTTAAACATTCAGGAAACTGGGTATATTAAAAGCTAGTTTATTTGAGAAGAGACTATCATAATGGATATCTTGTATGTGTAGTAAATAGAGCAAGATATGACTGCATTTGCAAAAAGTTAGATGCAACACAAAGCAAGAAGAAAATGTGTGAGCATTGCACTGGTGCATTGATTTAGGTCAATGAAGCTAGAGATCTCAATTTAGGGCAAGGAAGACCAAATAATATCAATTATATACAAGAAATGATATGGATATTTATTTATTTATTTTTGTAGATAATCTGACACACAAAGCTAAATTACTCGAAATATTCAATATAGAAATCTAAATGATTAGTATATGGCTTATTGTGCGTTAGTCATTTTTCTATTGTGGTATAGCAACGTGAAAATTATGCCTCTTTAGCAGCAGAATAAGAATATCATTTTAGTGTTAAAATACAGATTTCTTATCTCTTATTTTCTGATCCATGTACATGTTTGTATGCGTAGGCTGACAGAGAAGGATACATAGCAATTATAATGCCAAAGCCAATAGATTGGCCCAAGATCAAAGATTCCTTATTGAGCCATGAAGACTACAAGAAATTGAGAGGCCTTTCTTGAGACGACAAAGGTATTGTCTTTTATGACTTATCACTGGACAAATAAACAGACTGTCAAAGGTGAAATTTTGCTAATCCTATTAAACATGCTTAACTCAAACATGGAAATTTGATATGTAACCTTAGATGGTGAACCAAACTTTATACTTTGCACCGAGTATTCCCTTCCTTGCTTAATTGTCAAAGGTAGAATTTTATCAATCCTACTTAACATTAGAAAGTCAAATATGGACATGTAATCTCAGATGGTGAACCAAGGTCATTCACAAGGCATCTATTCACTGCAAGTGTGTTCACTCTGTTCCTGTCCTTTCTCATCCTTTATTTGTTCAGACCTCTCTTGACCAATCTGTGGATCTTCATTCATAATTTCTGTTTTTCACATCCAGACAATGGAGTCACACTAATTAGGAGCTTTCATTCTCAAATATAATCAACTATCTTGTTCACCTACTAGACAGAAGCTGACTGTGGAGACTGACATGTATAATAACATTTCAATTGCTACTGGTGTCATGTTTTTGAGTTTGGGCATAAAATTAGTATTTGCATTCAATTCTACAGTTGCACATGTTTTGCTCTTAAGTTCATTCAAAAATGTGTTGTGCTACTTTGAAGTGTGCTTCTTGCAACCTGTTGGCTTCTTTGACCATTTAAAAGGAAATATAAAACTATGGTCTCTGATCCTTCTCGTTCGTTGTAAAACAACTTATTCCTAGTTGACTCTCGTTTTTATATTGCTCGTGGATTTTCTAAAGCCTATTGTTGGCTAGCACTAAATTTAGTCATCGGAGCCCAGTATCATCTGATTGTAGTTACAAAATCTCTCTGAATTTGCTTTCTGCATGTAGAACCAGAATGTTGCCAAAGATTCTCGTCATAAAGCCACACCCTCATTGTGCGCCATAGGTGTTGTATCCATTTATAAGAGGCATTTTGGTGCAGGATTCTGTAACCGCTATCTGAACAGAGGAGTTGCCAGTTGCAAGAAGAAAGTGACAATGCTACACCACAGCTCTTTCAGATTTGTCAACCAATGATCATGTAGTCTTAGGCCCCAGCTGGATCCCCAAAAATAATAATTAAAGCATCAGCTATAACCAAGTTTTTTTTTTTTCTTTTTGGGATAACCAAGGATTCATACTAAGCTGCATCTTTTAAGGTCCTGAGGATATGTTTCAACTAGGGAAGGCCTCCATTTTTCCTTGTAAAACATTTGTTTCCAGTATGACTCTTTGCAGGTATGTTATTATGGTTGATTAATTTTATTATATCAGTGATTCAAACTGTTATTATGGTATCATTGATTAGTTGCCATATATCCAACCTGTCAAGATTAGTGCGAGTGTGTGCTATACCTAAATGTTCAAAGTAAACAAGGACAACTTTTGATGTACATCTGCTAAATGCTATAATATACTGTATACATGTGTAGGTTTGTCAACTCTAAATACCTTCTGTTGTTTTTTTTTTCCTCTTATTAGCCACAAATATTGTCTTGACTATATGAATGGACATTTTAGTAATTCGAGAGTAAGGTATATACAATCTTTATTTTTTTTTCAAAAATAAGAATTTTTGGTTGACTTGGCAAAAGCAAGCAATCAATCAGCACAATGATCATTTAATCGTTCTAACAAGGTTAAATAATTTTTAATGAGAGATAATTGAAGGTGTCAACAACTTGACCATCTCAAATGAGTCGATTTCAATAATCAGAAGTCCACCCCCTACTCCAAGGCAAGTCGTAATACCTCAAGCATAGGTATCAGTTCCAAGTGCAGGCAATCTCTCCTTTCAAAATATTTACAACATGTAATCAAACAGTCCCAGTATCATTTCGAATCAAATAGCCTAAACCTTATACGTCCAAGTCTTCAAAAAAGGTATTATTTTCTTACCACTACGTCACGCCTTCCAACTTTGCCAGAACGCTACTGCCCCACGATACTGGTCGCCACCGTGGCCCAAATCAGCATACGCAATATTTATGTGACCTTTTGACTTTCTGTAAAGTGGTCGGCAACGTGGGCCCCACAATACGGGGCATTAGTCGTCATGCCATTGACTTGGCCTGCGGCTGACGTCGGTGCGCCAAGTCCTGCTTAACAGTGAGCTGGAAATTTGGATCACAATCGCATGCATCTCGACTCGGACGTGACCCGCGTGTGACCCAATCGCTTCACATGAATCACGACTCTTCGTCTCTGTTGCCGCCCATCGCACGGAACGGAAACCTTTTCTTGAGGAACTAAAACTGAGCAGCAGCCAAGTCACCGGGAAGACAGGACATGTGCCCCACCGTCATTAGTTGGATATGCATGAGAGGGGTTGAACCTTGCTTAGCTTTGTTTGTGTCAGATTGAGATCCTGAGGAGGAGGACGAGGAGGAGGATGTTGTTGATGGTGAAGTGCACTCCGTGCCCACTCAAACCCAATCTTTTTTTTTTTTTTTTTGTAGCAAATATTTCTTGCATTATACGGGTTATTTCCTGTTCTTTTAATTTTCAGAAATAATATAAATTCATATACATTATAAACATTAAAGATCTTGTTTTTGAGCTTCGGAAGCAACTCGATTCTTGGTTTTCACCCCGACTCCACAAGAAACCAATACCTTCATGAGCATCTTATTTTTAGCTATGTAGATGATAATGCAACAAGTCACTCAACAAAGTTTCTACTTGCTCGTCCTACAAATATAATACAACATGATTTCCGAATTATAGTATGATGTCTCCATTATTTCTGTTTGACGACTTCCTCGATGGCCACATTTATATTACAAAACCTTGTTTTCTATATATATGTGGACACGGAAACATGTCCGTTTCTCTCTCCGGAGTTCCCGTTGAAGGCCATAGCTAGATAAAGATGGCCTAATATTAGCATGAAAGATATCCTAAGGCTCAACTCTCAAATATAATACTGATGAAGAAAGATGATTCCTTCAAAGTCAAGGATTAGATGCTCCAATACCGTTCTTAATTTTTCTTTATGTTTTCTTTCTCTTCGAAGATCTTAAGGTTGCGAAAATTAATGCACAAGATTTCATTCAAGAGAGAATGTTGATTTTTGTCTGATAGCTAATTATTCTTATATGATAAAGGATTTGATTTTCTTTTATAAACATGGAAAAATATTCTTAGCTTGAGTGTTTTTCTCGATACATGGAACATCCATCAGATACATTTATAGAATTATGTTGACTTTTGATAAAGTTACATGCTAAATTGACTTTTAACTTGCTTCCCTTGTCAAATCGACTCTATTTATGTGCTGAAACAGTAGATTTCTGTGGATTTACATGGCCATAAAAGATAAAATCACAGGGAAACAGGGATAAGGGAGAGGAGGAGCGTGAGAAAGTGGAAGAGGATAGAGAGGTGGCCGAGGCTTCACCATGTAGCGTGTGCTTGTGGCGTTTGCACTCAGATGCAAGCTTGTTGGCAGGAAGAGGGAGGCAAAGTTAAGGAAGATAACGCGGCAATCACAGTTAGATGGAGGCGCGTGGGGAGGAAGGAGGAATCCATAGCTTTCTTACGCGTGCCACGGCTTCGTCCTGTGGTGGTGGGGACTCTGCAGCCGCCTCTTCCCGTGCCTTTTAAGAAAGCTCCTGCCTGCCTTCCTCTTCCGGCAGACTCTGGTTGCCTTATATATACGGCAGTGCAGCTGACGCTTTGAAGCTTTCAAGTCATTGCAGGTTCTATAGGCTCTGCATCTATTTTGTGAGCTTCGCTGCAAGTACGAGCGTCAAGTTTGGAAGAGAAGGCGATGCGGTGGAAGTGGATGCATTCTTCCTCATCCAAATCCAAATCCAAATCCAAATCCAGCGACTCATTAGCGGCTGGTGAGGAACATTTTAATCTCTTCTTTTTTGTTTGGTCGTATCTCAATTTTATTAAGATGGGATTAAAGCTTAATAATAAAAAGCCAATAGCAGGAATCATTTCTTGGTGAGATGACAGGAAGTTAAACGATTGCATTACTTTCTCCTCAAGTAAGCATGCTGATGATGTCAGGACTTATCTCTCTGGCTTTTCTTGCTTGTCTGCCTCTTCGTTCTTCCCACAGGAGGACAGCTCTCCATGGCGAGGAACCCTAACCATTATCGGAGCCCGTTGAATGTCAATGAGGAGTACAAGAAGACACTCAGAACCAAATCTTTCCTTGACATGTGCTCCAAAGTCCATCAACAGCTCCGGCGAACTGTCTCATCTATCGCCTCCTCGTCTTCGGAGGATGATGGCAGTGATGACGACGATGGCGGTTCTCCAGAGGAGAAGCTAGATTCGAGCCGGCCTAGTGAGTCGTCTCCTCTCCCGTACGCTGACCTCCCGGACTTCCTTCTCGAGCCGAGTCAAGAATCGCTTGTCGCTGCGACGGCCGTCACTGACGACCGCAGCGCCCACCTCCAAGTCCACTCCCTCCTCCTCGAATTTTTTGACGTCACCTTACAGGCCTGCACCGCCTGCACGAATCTTTTGGCCTCCATCAACCGTACCAGAGTGCACCATCGGTCGATCCGACATCTTCTCTACAAACTATCGTTTGCTTGTTCTGATGACAGCGATTGCACCGCGTTCGACCGTCTTGCTTCCCTCGTCAACACAGAGAATCCGCTCCAACCACAAAACCTTGCTCACTTTCACTCTGCGCAATCCGAGTATACTCGTCTGATGCAGCAACTCACGGCAGCGCACCGGAGAATCCTCAGAAGGGCGCGACTTATCCGTTTGACCAGGAAAGCCACCGGAATCCTGACCATTAGCATCGCCGTGGCAGTTGCACTAGTGATTGCGGTGCACACAGTGATCGGCGTCGGGGTTGTGGTGGCAATAGCTCCGGCGATAATGACGACAGCACCATTGACGGCCATGAGTTGGGCGAGGGCAGGGAAAGCGAGGTACCTAGAGAAGCTTGGCGCACAAGTAGACTCGGCGGCCAAGGGCGCGTACATCGTGGGGAGGGACCTCGACACGATGAGCCGGATGGTGCGGCGGGTGCACGACGAGGTGGAGCACGAGCGGGATGTGGCGAGGATGGTGTTGAGGGACAGGGAGCGGCAGCTCGTGAGGGAGGCCGCGAGGGAGGTGGAGGGCGGGACGGCAGGTATGGCGGAGCAGCTGAAAGAGCTGGAGGAGCATGTGTACTTGTGTTTGATTACGATCAACAGGAGCAGGAGGATGGTTGCGCAGGAGATGACGATGGGTGCCAATGCTGTGCCTTCCCCGGCGGCAGCCGAGACAATGCCATGACATTGCTTGATTGATAGCGCATATTCTTTGAGTTCTCCATAATTTTTTCTTCTCAGTTCGATTGAGTACATAAAAGCTGACTAAATATTTCTTTGATAGATGCGTGTTGGCCCCCTCAATTAATTAGGCCGCATCACATGATCAACAAATATTGTTTCAAGTTTGGACATTGGATGATTGATTAATCATCTGCATGCAAATTGATGGTT
This sequence comes from Musa acuminata AAA Group, assembly GCF_036884655.1. Taxonomy (NCBI): domain Eukaryota; kingdom Viridiplantae; phylum Streptophyta; class Magnoliopsida; order Zingiberales; family Musaceae; genus Musa; species Musa acuminata. The sequence continues at coordinate 20,455,874 of NC_088328.1, forward strand.
CATATTGTTCTCTTTTTGTGCTACTTAATTATTAAGTAATACTAATCAAAGAGATGTGGGCTAAGAGACACAAATCTTGCTATATTAAGGAAAAAAAATGAATTATGGTTTCACTTGCTTGCTAATTTTAACTGATTGGACAACTTTAAGAGAAGAGAAGAAACATGATAACCTAATTTAGTAGATAATATAATGCTTGTAATTTCAGTTTTAATTGTTGCTAAAGTACTTCTTACTGCATTACCAATATGATCATATAGGATCATTAGCTGCCTGGATGTACTCATCTGGAATGAATTGCCTATTTAGTGTGCCAAGAATTATACATTAGACTCACATGCTGAATTATAACTCCATTATCAAGTAAAATATTTGACTACTTCCATTAATTATTTATGACAAATGAAATTGATACTAAGCACAGAGAAACAAATTAAATATATGGAAGGATAAGACTAATGACTCAGAAGTCTTGTGCATTGGCTACTCATTTTTAATGAAATTTATTTTCTATGTTTAATTTTTAGTGGGCTGAACATCAGAGCCTTACATACCCATTAGTTTGTCCTTTACTTGAACCATCTGTGATCCATCTGTGAAGATTGTACATCAAACTCAAGTAAATCTTACAATAAAAGGAATAATCTTACATATATACAAATATACAGTCAACAAAGAGCTAAACACAATTATTCAACTTGCAGAATATGACATGCATTCATACTTTAGACCTTCACAAAACAAACTGAAGCAGAACAAACAAGAAGACCTACGGAATGCAGGAAGGGAACCCATCAACAAAACAAGACACAGTGTCTTCTCTTACACCAATCTTTTCGAGGGGGTCTTCTTTGACCTCTCCACATTGCAGAGAAGTCCATGCCCTGCACCATGAAGGCTTCCTCCTCTATAACCTGGAGCTCATCTGCAGAAACCCACCTTCTCGCATGCACTGCTCAGTCCTCATGACTAATAAATATAAAGCGTACGTAGTTTTACTCTTGAGCCATGAGATTGATTCAAGGTGCAGAGCTGCAAAAGGAGATGCTTAGGCTGGGCTTTCCTTAATGGCGAAATGGAGTACAAGTTTAGCAGGGAAAGGTCGTCTGAAGGAGGTGAAGGGTAGGTGGTAATCTATAGGGAGAAGAAGAAGAGGGAGTTATGACTTGGATTATGTCATTGTGTACTTTAAACGCACTGGTACTTCATTTACTGAGTGATTGATTGCAGCAGATCTGCAAACTTAGCTTGAATGAAGAGTAGCTAGATGCTGGCTAGAGATTGGTAGAGGAGGAATCATTCAACAGAACAGGAAATATTAATGATGAGGCATAAGAACACTAGTCAAAGCCAAAGCACAAATGTCATCACATTCCACTATATGTATCTTTATACGATGGAAATCCAGCAAAACCTCCCTGGATAACAGCGGTTGGAAGGAGTGAGCAATTATTAGCGAGTCGGAATCACACCTGCTCTATCAAAGAGAGAGATGGGGGAGAGAGAGAGAGAGAGAGAGAGAGAGAGAGAGAGAGAGAGAGAGAGAGAGGAAAAGATGCCTTGAAGAATACTTTTATTGAAGCTAATGAGAATAGGCTTAATCTTGACTCAAACCTTCTCCAACATTCAGTACAAACTATTGTGGCATGATTATAATTTACCATTATTTTTTATAACCCATGTTAATTTTAAAAAGATTCAAAAAGATTAATAGCCAAACATTTGTACCTTTTCGTTCCATGGTCTTATTATTAAAATTCATAGCAACAAATATGTTATTACAAGAGTTTATCAAGTTATATATATATATATATATATATATATATATATATATATATATATATATATATATATATATATATATATATATATATATATATATATTCTTTTAATACAACGCTCAGCATTTATTTCACAGCAAAAGCAATGCCATTGACGTTCTCTTAATCTTCAAAGAGAAGCGAGCAAGATAACCTCCACTTAATGCTTCAAGCGACAGCTTCGATCCACAACACACGTACTTCGCAGGACGGCGGGCAAGTCGAGCAAAATATTTCGCATGCCGCAGCCAACCTAAATCTTAGATTCGGAAGCTTCCCAGCCTTTCAGCTGAACTGCAAGCGGCTGGAGAAGGTCTGCCCAAATCCCCAGTTAGACGGAACGATGTCACTGAAGACCAGCGTCTGCCCGTCCGTGGTGGTGACTCTGAAGGAAAGAGGCTGGCCATTGAGATAGGCATTGGATTGCCAGTTGGCGCCCCAGTTCCTGGACATCGGCAGCCACCCGGTTTTGGATCCCTTGACGGACATGGACTGGACCGATCCAGGGCCAGCGACGTTGCTGACGAGAACCAGTTCGAAGTAGTCGAGCCCGTTGATGGTGAACCTCACGCCACCATGTTTCTTGCACGGGACCCTGCGTCAATATCCCATCGGTCGAGCACTCGACGAAACCAGGAAGACGAAGACTGTCACCGGGAAATCAGGAGACTCACCTCTGGAACATCACCGGCACGATTCCTCCGCGGTAGATGCCGATCTTCTCCCATGCGGGCTGCGCCATGTCGAAGTGCTGGCGAGGAGGGTTGCACCACCCCCCGTCGTCGTTGGGGAGGGCGTAGTTCGGGGGGCAGAAGTTGGTGGCCGTGATCGTCACCGACACGCCCTTGAGGCACCACCGCGGGTCCGCCCTGTAGTCGCAGATGATCTTGTAGCACTGCCCGCACGCTGCGCCGTCGCCGAACAAGGCCGTGCTCAGAGCTGCCGTCCTGGTGCCGTACCCGGTCGAGTACAGATTGCCGTACCCGCAAGCTCCACCTACAAACCATCCACCGCGACTCAGCGCCGTATCGGATTAAGCTAACAAGATACAACAATGCATGACGCCGACGGATATCCCACCCATCGTTCCCGAGGCGTCGCTTCCGCCGTAGAACGTCGCGGTGGCCTTCGTCCATCCCGATGGCTTGAAGCCCTCCACGACGCAGAACGTGGAGCTCACCGCCAATACCATCAACAGCACAAGTCCAACACCGCTATCCATCGTTAAGATAAAACTGCCTCAAGCTTAGTTCTCTTTACTGAATGCTAAGATCCATGGTGGGGATTTATACGAGAAGGAGAAAGCCAATAATGGATGCAAGCTTTGCACATGGCATGATGCAGTCACATCCATACCTTGTGGGGTGCCCAATAGCTATATTCTAGACCTTATCTGTGGCAATTTTGGTCCATTTTTCGTTTGCAATGCGAACCATTTGGTGCTCCAGTTCACTGGAATTATTAGATGAGAGGGATCACATGGTCATGTGTCCCTGCACATGGCTCCTGATCTCTCTGTAGTGCCAGCAACCAAGACAGGGTTGGTTGGCTTGGATTTATGATGAAGGCAGTCCAGGCGAGAGTGATGGACAAGCCTGGGAGCTCATCAGGTGCAGTTTCACTTCAAGTGGGAAAACCAAATGGGCTCTGATTCCAGATCACCGACAGAAATGGTCATGGAAGCTCATCAGTCCTTCAAGAAAAGTGGCAAAACCAGATGGATTCTGACTCAAGATCACCGACAGAGTCGGTCATAACCATCTGGCAAGATAGATCCTGGAAGACCACACTTTACTACCATGGTTGTTTGGGATAAGGTTCAACCACAACCTAGATCCTTGACACACACAAGCCTAGGATCAAAGTATAAGATGGAACAGACATACTTGTTTAGAAGGGGGTATATGACAATGCAGTCTCAACTTGCACTACTGTTTCTTGGTAAACAACATCTTCCGTTTCAGGTGATATTGAAGGCCTGGCTGAAAGGCTAATGTTGTGGGCCAAAAAAGTCAGTTCTGTCATCCAATGACAAAATAGCATCCAGCTATAGAAACTACTTCAAATTTACTCACATGCATGCCAGGAAATCAAGGAACAAGACCATGTTATCAAAACAGTTCTGGATCTGTAGCATTTTGTGAACAAGATTTCACATAATTAATCAGAGTTCTAAGCCATTGAATCTGGTATCAGATTGCAACTGTTCTCAACAAGCTTTCCAAAGAGGAGGGAAGATAAAATCCATGTTAAGGCTTTGTCTCTTGAAACTTGCCTCACCCAGGAAAATTATTGACAAAGGCTTGAAACCCTGAACCTGCATTGTCAAAGAGGGAATAAGTTGACCAATTACAACTCAGAGCCAAGGCCACAAAAACCACATAAACTGCCCAGAAAAAAATTCTTTCATATTGAAGAACTATTTTTATATTTAATATGCATATTGATCCATCAGACTAAGTTGTAGGTTAAAAAAAGGTTGATATCAGAATTCAGTTTACCTATGTTTCCAAGAACAGCTTGCAAGCAACAATATAACTAAGTTATTATTATTTTCATCCACCTGCTTTGTTGTGAACAGAGGAAATAGATCATCTCGGAAATCTTACCACACAACTTTTTACCTCATTGGGATCATCTCTTGTATCCAAAACTAAGATGGAAGTTGCTTTCCACGTATCTCACAATAAAAGTAAAAAAGTAATGCATTCAAACAAAGTCATGATCAAGGATGATTGTATGATAACCACACAATTACAACAAGATATCAGTGAACCTTGCTGCTTCCACAATCATCATCACTACAGTCAAATTTATAGTGATCAACTGTAAAAAAACATTGATATCTTACAAATATATAATTACATTGTTGGAGCATAAAAGTGATAACAAGGAGCTCCTCTATTTCTTCTTAGCAAGCTTTCAGTGCAGCGTCAGTAATATCAGATCATGCTCCCTTACTCCTGTATGCCCATATTTGCCTCTGTTACAAAAGCAGTTAGCCAGCATATATCCATCCTGTAAAACCAAACAACCTCTTCAATTCATGTGGTAGAATACAACTAATTAAGCAGACATTTCCCTTACTGCTATCCCATTAAAGCAGATTAACAACTGATCTTTACTAAAATGGAGGATCTCAATTGACTGCTTCCTTAGCAACATTGTGATATTTCTTCAATGGTATCAAATTTTGGTACATACCAGACAGTGTTTATTGGTCCAGTCTTGAGCCGGTATGTAGAGAAGGGTTTTTCGCCCGAACTAGTCTGATAATTGCAGCAATTTCTTTTAAAATTTTAACAACTGTTGTCGTCTTCTTTATAACCTCTCTCTCTCTCCTGATCCCTTACGTTGCATGCTGCCCAGTATTCAGATCTAAAATCATGCTTTAAATTACTTTGATTTTTGTTATTTTGCAAAGAATAAATTCATTAAACACTCATGGTTTTCTGTCAAACAAGAACAGAATACCAACACTAGCATGTGACTGTTTCAAGATACAATCAATGGGAAATTGCATTATAGTTAAGAATCTATATATTGTTATTCAACTACCAGATAAGTATACCAGCAAGCAAGCAACATAGCTATAACCACATACCTGACATCCTTATCTGACTCAGAAATTAATCAGTAAACATGCCAGTAAACTCTCCTACAACTTGTCAGTGAAATTATCTACATTTCCAGTTTCATGCATGAATAATTTTCCTTTCTCTATCAGACTTAGCAAAACTCACAGTGAGCAACTGAGACAGCACTCTACTCTCTGTGCTTTCTTCTCAAATAAAAAGATTTTAATTGAAGCGTAGATGCTGACTACCAGAATAGCTCCAACAAATGGAGCTGTCTCAACTCTCAAGTTGAGAGTTGAACTTACTGTCAGAGGCTCTTTTCAGCATGAAAAATCCAAATATGCTAACAGTAATTTGCGTGCGGAGATACCCTTTTGTAGTGGCCAATGTGGGCCAATTAATGAGGCTTGGAGATAGGAATTCAGAAACAGAAGGTAGCAACTAAAAAAAAAGAAAAAAAACAAAGAGAAAATAATCAGTCTTGAATTGAACACTTGTTGGAAGCATTTACATTAGAAAAAGTCCAGATTATTAACATAATTAGTGCCAGAAAGAAAAACAGCAAAGTGCCTGTTGCGAAGAGATATCCATTTAATAGTATAGAGAACTCGACATAGACAGAATTATGTTACAAGTTTAAATAGATGCAAATACACCAAACAACCCAAAAACAGGACCCTTTCAAATATTAATTTAGTTTCTCATGACTTGACTAGAACTCTTGCTCTCTGTTTGAGTTACCATACTCATATAATGGATTTAAGTACAACAAGAAGCCAAACATAAAGTAGGAAAGAGAAAAAACGACTGCAATAACATAAAATGCCAAAACAAAGCCTTCACGGAAAATCTTAAGCTGAACCTAATGCAAAAATCTGTCAAATTTTTTTATTAGACATGTTAATTTGACTAAAATATAGTTATTACAAGATAGCACCACAGCCATCAAAATGGGTAACTCATGAGTAAGAATGGACAAGATGGTTAAGCACTTATCACACTATCAATAAATAATAAAAGAATATACCGATCTATTAATTAGATCCTACAATTAGTCTACCTATAAAGATGAAACTAACAGCTGCCTAAGATATTGGGATCATAGAGATACATTGTAAGGCTATAGCATGACACTAGAACTCCTATCCATAATCCAGCGCTACAAGACAGAAAATACTCTTCAGAGCAAGCATCTGTCCAAATACAAAGCAGAAATCTTGCATCTGAGATCAATATTAAGCTTCAATGGCACTAGCATGAACCAGTCCATTTTGGTCACTCCCACTACCACAACCTGCAGTGAGATAGCATTAACAATATTCAGATATAGAAACACTTGATCATAAAACCTGCTTAACTAATCTCCAATTCGAGGTGAAGCATATACTCTGTGCATATATGATCTTCGTCCTTCAGTATTTCAAACTTCAAATGGAAAAGGATTAAGTAGAGAAGAAAACGGAACAAGGGATCCAAGTTGGGCCAACTTGCATCTGGAAATCAAGAGGTCCAAATAAAACCGAACAAACACGCAGATATTGACCCCAAACGAACCAGTCAGCGCGGAGGAGAAACCCGAGGAAAGCGGACACAAACGAATACAAAGAAAGAAGGGGATCGAGTGGGCTCCCCGCACTGCCTTACCTCCGCAGACCGCTTCATCTTGTATCAGCCAATCCTTCGATGGAGCCGGGAAAACTGGTCTCCTTCCGGCTTAGGGCTCCGTCTCGATTTTTGGCCGGTTAATAGCCCCTTGCCAACCATTTAATTACCATCAAGGCCGAGAAAACCACTGCCGTAGGATGATTAGGATACGGAGATCAAGAGCCGCTACTCCCCTTTTGGTACGAGAAACGTATTTGTAGTATAAATACTAATCTGGTATGGAAAAACATGCTTGCTGTATATGAAAATATTATGAAATATTACATAATATATACTTCAAAAAATAAAGAGAACTCATAACCTCATTTGATAACTTTTCGTTATGTCTTCCGAATAGGACTGTTGTAAAAAATAATAATTTATTCTTCTAATACAAAAAGATTTAATTTATCTTATATAAAAAAGTTTTTAATAAAAAATATTATTTTTTTGTTTCCCTGCAACCAAAAAGCCCATAGAAAAGTGAAAAGTTTTTCCTGTATTGTGCTTTTGTTAGTATTATGTGATGATATTATTGTTTTGTGTCCTTGCAACCAAAAAGGCCCGTAGATAATGCTGCTATCTATATCTCCATCTTTATTTTCATCAGCAAAATGACTTTGCTACCCAAAATTAATAGGAAGAGGGATTATCTTTAAATTTGAATATATTGACATAATTTTCTTATTTTCATTTTTTAAAATAGAAAATCGACTTAAAAGACAACACACAAACGTAAGATGAAAAATGGAGAAAAAACTCAATTTAATCAGAAGAAACATACTATTTTTTCTTCATTTTTCTTCCCAGCAGGATTTAGTAATGTCATGAGAAATTTGGCATGATTTGTTATGCTGAAACAACAATCGTAAATCATAAGCTACCATAATGTGGATTTTCTTTCCGCAGAAAGATGACTTTCTTATATAAGTTTGACATTTAATAGTAGCTAGCAAGAATTACAGACAGCTAACTTATAACATCTATCTTTACATGGAATGATTTCTATTGGCATCAATTGCAATTTATACATCAGACAATTCATGGGACTGGAAGTATAGTAAGGATTAAGGTAAAAAGAAAACATTATAATCACTGAGCTCCCTGTGTGAATTTTGGTATGAGGCTTAGAGTCTGAAATGAAATCATTAGAGGCTGACCAGAGAGAAAATTAGAGATGTCAGGAAGAGACTTGTAAAGAAGTGTGATGAATGGATTGAAGGCGCAACTGCTGCTGGAGCCTGAGCAGTATTGCTCCTGACCTTTGTGGCCTCCTGAGTGTAAGTGCTTGGTGCAGGAGCAGCTGGATGAGTTGTGGAAGAATTGTGCACAGAGAGATTGCCAGAGTTCTCCAAACTGTAGCCTGCATAGTTAAGGATTGGTAATCTCACTCAAATCTGCTTCGGAGTTGACTTGTGAAATATGTTATGAAGTGGGTGTATACTTACAGTCAAAATTCTTCCAACCCAGGATCAGCCTCTCTCTGTCAAAGACTACGCGAAGCCCTGTCAAGAAATTTTCTGCATGAAAGCATGTAAATTTGTGTCAGATTCCAGATTTAATTGGAGAAAAATGACTTTCTTCAGTATTTAATCCTATTATCAAAAAAGCCAGATCATTTACTGCACAAAATCTAGTCTAGGAGGATATAGATTAGAAATATTTTTCTCGAACTTCTTTAAGATCTTCTGTTAATTATATCACCCTGAAGTTTTAGAGTATGAAATAACTAGGAGTAAAGTACACTTATGATTCAAAATCAAGATTTTTGTCTTTCTACCAGGAAATTATAATCTTCAATATGAAACAAGAAATAAGAAATTTTGATATATGTTGCAAAGGGTGTATGGAAATCTTACGTCCAATTATATTCAGTCCAGTGCTCTTCAGAACAGCCAGGCAATATACAGACTGCATTTTCTGCATAACACAAGCAAATAAATTCATATATTGCTTGCTAGAATAGACAGATAACATATTGATGAATTTACCTGAATCTCAATCACAATAATTGGATCATTAACGGGAAGAGCACTTCCACCATCTGTTTTTAGATTTATTTTAGGTCCTGAGATTGTAGTTTGCGTGGGACTGCAGAAATCATCAGCAAATATATTAGATAATGTCTATAAAGGATTAAACTTTCAAGTGATTGGCTTGTTTCATCGTAGATATGATGACCTCAACTCGTAGCAATAATCAAAAGGAAAACCTGCATTTGCATCTGCTTTGTACCGTTTCTCCTGAACTTGTTCATCGAACTGTTCAAAAAGGAAACAAGAGATTCATAATTGCTAAATAATCTAAATTTGGTTTTAAACCTTGTCAAGATGTAAACATCTTACGCTCTCAGCGAGATTTGTGTAAGCTGGATCAGCCAAGTATGTGAAGGAGGTACCAGAGTCGACAATAGCACTAAACACCATGTCAGTGGAACTATTCCCGACTATTATTCCATTTATATTGATTTTGTAGGATGGGCTGCATAGAAACATTCAAAAGTTATTATATGAACATGATATGCTAAAAAGTCAATGGAATCATTGATCCAACCACAATGTAATGGAAATAAAGCAGAGATAACAATGACACTTACTGTCTGCTGTCAATAATGAGTGCAGTTTCTTGTTGGTCTGAGCTACCTTTATGTCCAAAAGTAATTCTACCAAAACCATCACGTCCGAAGCACATGGAGAAAGAATTTGAAGTCAATCCCTTACTAGACAAAATGCTGGGCACTGATATCTTCTCCATGCCAAGTCCAAACAAGCCATTAGGAGCTGCACTGCGTAGAAATGAACCAGTCTGAACCACTCCACAACTGCAGGATTCAACAGATAGAAAGTTACCAACACAATTAGCCAGTTTAAGCCTAAATTGATTGTGCTTCTTGAAGGCAACCTACCCGAATACAATTGGTGCTTCAACAACTCGAGCAGTAGCGTCCTCTATCGTCAGGTACAGAATGTCTTCAACTAGGACTCCAGAAGATGAAGTGTTTTCAGATAAGTATTGAACAATGTAAGGGCAACTGCTGGTTGCTCCAGGGCAGCTATTTTGGAGGTCACATAAGCTGTTGTTGCAGAGGATGGATTGGCTTGTCGATGATCTACTGGGACTGTATATGTCAAACATAAGGTTCTGTTGCAATTTCAATACATGAATCAGATATAAGTACCAAAACAAACAATAAAATGGAATAAAAACTTCTCATCCATCTCTAAACTTTTTTGGTTCACTCTTAACTATTCCAATCAGAAGGATGAACATTAAATCCGGCATTTTTTAAAACAGTGTATCATGCCAACAAAGATGGCATGCTCAACCGATGTTTCCAAGACCTTGTGACTTTGTGATCTTTAATCCACCAATAAGCAGGACTACCGATCAACAAAGCTGCTTCGAGGATTAGAACAGAGAAGGATTGGATTCGATAGGCTTACTCCGTATTCTGTGGGAGCGCACTGCAAGCAATCACAGGGCACCCAGAACAGATCACTCCCGGTGTCCAACGCCACCAGAAACGTTACATTCGGCGTCCCCAACGCCACAATCGCGTAATGCAAGCTGAATCCAAATATTCAACCAGATCAAAAGAGCAATCTTTTCGGAGAAGAAAGATCACAATTTGGACTCGCAGGCCCTATACCCGAAAGAGGAGAAGAGGAGCACAAGGAAACATGGGCCTTACAATCCCAGGGAGCTGAGCCTGACGGTGGCGTTGCCGTCGACGAACGTGAGATCCGAGCCGCCAGCGTCAGCGAGAGAGCGGCCGCGGAGGGCGCGGTCGTGGTGAGCGAGGGCGGCGTAGTACTCGGCGGCGCCTTTCTCGGGCCACCAGACGCCGGGGATGGCGCGGGCCTCAGCCCACTGCCGCACGCGGTCGGAGAACCGATGGTGGAACTCGAAGCCGAGCCCGGTGGCGGAGGAAGCCGCCGGCCCCAGCGCCGCGGCGAGGACAACCCATAGGCGGATGAGCGGTCGGCTTCGACTACCGGCGATGGCCATGGGAATCAAATGGCAGGCCTTTGGATGCTAGCAATTAAATGGGTAGTGGTTGACGTCGAGAGGTACTACTTGAGAATTCTGCCTGTGGCTTTTGCCTAACCAAATTGGGAAGGTAATGATATAATATGAATCATAATAATGTATTTGCAAGAGTCTAACTAAAGATTTAAGACAACAGGAAGAACAAGATGATAATGATGATGATGATGGCAGCAGCGACGAAGGTTCTTCACAGTGTCAGTGTCACAAACTTATGGTGGTAGATCTACTTTCAGAATTCCATGTAGTTAAGTTCTCTCTCTTGGTTGAGACGGTCGACTGTGAACTGTGAGCTAAAAAATTGAATTCGACATTTAGTCAACGAAGAAATCTGTTAGAAAATAGGAATAAGAGTAAAGTATAGTGCTTAGGTGAGAGGATTAAGTAGAAGCTTGTTATGATTATGTTGTGTTCCTCGTATCTAATTAATAAACTATGATTTGTTATTCACATATATGAAATCCTTGAATTTGGCAGCGGACTTAAACTTTGTATCACAAGCTATTACACGGTTCCTATGAATAAATAATAAATTGGATGGAAGCCGAGAAGGTTGATAAATCAAGAGAGCCTTCATCAAGCATTTATGACCGATGAAATGAGTACCATTTGGGTAGTTGCAGTGTCACTGTCTCATATTTTCTCTTTCTACCTTCTCCATCGTCATCATACTTTGGTCCAACGCCTCGTCCGAGGGAGAAATCAATCATATTATATATAATAGAAGGCACCAAACATCTATAGCAAATGCGGACACCGAGTACCGCGAGTGACTCGATATAAAACTTTAGTTGATAGGGCATATTTTGACAGCTTGCCCTTCAACCGCTGTGCATAACTCCGACAATATCAAGGTCAGTATAACGAGCTATACCACCAAAGTACAATACCGTTCCGATCCCTCGGGACGGCACCGATCAAGTATCGCACCGTTTGATCTTCGCAGGATGATGCTACCCAACTACAGAACCACCCCGCGAAAGTCAGGACGATGCCAACCAAATATCACGTCATCTTATCTTCGCAGGACGACGCCATTCGAGTATCGTGCCATCCGATCTTCGCAAGACAGCGCCACTCGAGTACAGTGTCGTCCCATGAAAATCAGGATAGTTCCAACCGAGTACAGTATCGTCCTGTGAGGATCGGGACAACGCTGACCAAGTACAACATAGGTCCGCGAAAGTTAGGATGTTACCGAGTACAACACCATCGCCCGATGCCATGACATGTACGGTTGACTCCCCAACGGGAGGATAAAAACCCATCATAGGGCCACCAACAGGGGAGTCTGAATTGATTTTTTCACCTAGTTCTAACTAAATCTTCAGAGGGATCGAAGTCAAGAGCCCCCTTCCCAACCCCAACCCGTGTGCAGGGACTGACGCTAGAAAAGCAGGCGATCAACCGAGAGGAGTTTTCGATCTTCGAAGCTAGAGTTTGAGCCTGATCGAATCAGACGACGATCTTCGTCGCTCGAACACCAACGTGGACAATTTTACGCACCCGGGATCGGACCAAACCGTAATGACCCCTTTACCACGGTGTAAAGGACGACTATCAAAAGTGATGAATGAATTCAAACTCAAAAGCAACAGTGTTACAGATTTAGTGTTTCAATGGGTACAGTCGTGGATGGATTTATTATTAATAAATTAAATTTCAATATTATGAATCAATAGTATTGAATATTATGAGGGATTCAAATGAAAAAAAGGCATCCATAGGCGAGATTAGAACAATATGAAACTACTACTAAACTAGATTTCATATACACTGTATTATGACTTGATGTAGGAAAAAAATCCTGATTTAATTCATAAGTAAGAAAAAAGATGTGGATTGTTTTACAAAAGTTTGATGGTATATTACTGTTAACTTGAACTTAAATATTTTGAACCTTTGTACTACTTATGATTAATTATGTTTAACATAAATAAAAATTAAAAACAATTAAACATGGTAATACATGAGCAATGTGTGATGGAGCTGCCACTAAACAAGACACATTCAGGTTTAGTCCAACAATAAAAGTGTATTGAATTATAAGAATCTAATAAACATATTATTAACATGAGTTTAAATATTTTATGTCAGATGAGAGTTCATAAATTACATTTAACTTAAATGAAAAATATTAAAATAATTTTTGCCATGTCAACCGAACTAACCCAAGCAATACATGAAGTTTGTTCTAATTCTAAAAATAGTCTGGAATTGAATTAGCTAAAGGTTTGCTTTAGTTAATTTGGACCATAGTCCTTTATAGAATGTAGTGTTATATGAAATCGTTGTTTAATTGTTTCAGATCAAACTATTGGTTAAATGATTAAACCAAATTCAACCATCTAATACAACTTAGGAGTAATTTGGATATTTTTAAATTAAAAGTATGATTTAGAGAAAATAAAAATGTGGAGGCTTTTTCAAAAAAAAAGTGAAAAAAGGATTTTTTTTTCTGAGAAAATCATCCAAATTTATTCGTTAAAAGATTAGGTAGTCTACCAAGAATAATTGAATTTGAAGGACCTCAATTAGAATATCTCCAAAGTCAACGATCACAATTTGACGGCGGAATCGTAACCGTGACAGTCTCGCGGATGTGGCCACGTGTTCTGTGACTTGCCTAATTATCTCGATTAAAAAAATAAAAAAAACCGCAAGTGCAAGAAATGAAAAAGAAACGGGGAAAAGGTCGAAGCCGTGCCCCGAATCTCCTTCCGATCCGACGCTCGCGTTCTATTTCGTACATAGAAATCGAGAGCGAAACGAGGAAGAAGAAGGGAAGGCAGGGGCAAGGTAAAGACGAATGATCGATGGAACGATAGATCACGATCGAAGACCACGGCATCATATGCGGCGACCGGTAAAGCTCTTTCTCCCTTTTTTCACCTTGCTTCGCGTAAATTTCACCCTTGCTGATGCTGTATCTGTAATTTGCATCCATCAGCGAGATCTGGATCGGTAATTTGTGGAGGAGGAAGCAGAAGAGGATTTAGGAGATGAGGAAGAAGCTCGGTACTCGGTTCCCTGCGGTAATTCCCCCTTATTTGACCATTCGTCTTTTTCCGTCGTTTGGAACGACGGATTCGCTAGGCTTTCTTATGATTTGAGGGATTTTTGGTGGATCTGTTGTTTGATTTGTGAATCGGTCTTTTCTTCTGTGGGATCTCTGATTTGCCTCATGGCTCGTTTGATCGAGGAGGCCCTAAATTAGGTTTTCATTTTGGATCTTCCAATATTGTTGATTATGTTTCTTTTCTCCATTAACCATGGGCGCATTGAGAGCATGTGAGTTTAGGGAATTATTGTGGTGCTGCATGTCAGAATAATAGTCAAATAGCCATCGGTTGGGGATTAAATTAGCCAGTGAAGAAACTGGACAGGTGAGTATGTTTTCAGCCACTGACACGGTGATGCCTAGGGTTGCAACCTTTGCCGATACGTCTGACGCACATGAGGTGGATCATTGTATGGTGGTAAAGAAACATGCATGTGGTGAACAGTGTTCTCATCCAAATCTTTCTTTTGTATGGTACGACTGCTTTTGGCTTTTAGTTTCACCTTATGTGCTTGAATAATCCTAAGGTCTGAGCAATGTGTTCTATCCAAAAGATCCATCCGACAGTCCATCAGATTTTTAATTTAGATAGCTTGGTTTCCTTGGATGCTTCCCATATATTGGGAAGCATACATAAAATACACAGCGTTTCCATATCATTTTAAGTTATTGATTCCTTTTCTGTGTCAGTGATGGACTGTTGGCAACAATCCTTTGCTTCTTTCTCTATGTACCTAGGATTTAAATGTACTGTGTTACAATTGAATGCATATACTCATAACATTATTTTGTAATCTGATGATTACTAAGTGAACCTTTTTCTTCGTCAATTGTCTCACTTCGGATATTTCTTATAATTAGATTTAGTCTTAATTGATTTCTTGACAGTCAATGAATTCATGACATTAATATTTGGTGTCGTATGGATTATGTTTGCTTCCCTGTATTGTGTTGTCCATGTTTGTAGATGTCATGGTGCAAGCGCACCATTAGCTTCTGGTATATTAGGTAAGTGTCTTTCAGGATTGGTCATTGTGTGTCATCACCTCCCACTTATCCTATACATTTAAAAATTTATTGATTAAAATTTATTGATCTTTAGTGCAACGGTCTATCCTGGACCCAACTTATCAGAACAAATTATTTTTTCGGCTTACTTTTGTGATTTAGATGATTGTTTCTGAAGTTACTTCAATGAAGTATCACTAAAGGATAATTTTTCATGGTGGTTGTTGTATATGATCTTCTAGAGGAAACCACTTATTGTACTTTCTTTGTTTAACATTGTCATGCCATTGGGAAAATAAATTGGTGCTTTGTCTATGGTGTTGTCATTTGAGCAATGAGTTGGAACTGATGCCTTTTGTTTTATTTTTGCTTCAACAGTCACGAATAAAGAAGATAATGCAAGCAGATGAAGATGTTGGCAAAATTGCATCGGCTGTGCCTCTTCTTGTTTGTAAGTGTTTGAGCAGTTCTAGTCACCATGCAGTAGAATACTCTTTTGTCTCTGATGAAGTACTTGTATCTCATTATTTAGTTTACAAGAGATGAACTTGCATTATTGTTTCTGCTCCCTCATTGTTCTTTTGAAGGATCTATTTCTTCATATCTCCTGTGCTTTGCTTTGACATTACTATGATAGTTTATTGGGTTTGTGATGACTTATATCTCTTGGCTAGATTTCTGTTGTACTACTAGCTGTCAACATCTTTTCTACTAGCCACTTACCTGCTTCAGCCTGTGCACTAATCAATAATGAGGATTTCTCATGGAAACCAGTAGCTGTAAAAATTTCGAACCTTGATGCATAGGTTTGGCATATCCAGTTCATGCGTAGAAAATTTCGAACCTTAATGAAACATAAATGTCTGTTTCATTTATGTTCCTTTGCATATCCAGTTCATTTGACATTCAAAAGATAGAAGGCTTAACTAGAAATTTTATAGTTGACTAATAAGGCATGAATGCACCGGAAGTCCTGTGACTGCTACCGTCGACCAAGATTCGTTTAGTGGGGAGACAATACTTTTCACATTGGCTTTCATAAGTTGACCATCATGGACCTTCGAATGATGGCACTGTGCTGAGATCATTTGCAACTTAAATCAAGTTGTATTTATCATGATATAGTTAGCCTCCTCTAACAATACCTGCTGAGTTTTGAGCCATATCTTGCCTATAATTGGCATTTCATTTAAAAAAAAAAGAATCCACGTTTCAGAAATTGGTGCAGTTGTATTGTGTGCCCAATTTGGCAAAAACATATTTTCTTAATGTTTTATAGGTGCACATGTATCTATTAGATGCATAAAATCAAGTTCGTATGATTACTGCATGTTTTAACTTGACTAAGCCTTTAAATTATTACTGAAGAGAACAAGTACATGGAACCATGCTGAATCTAATGAAGTTGCAATTTAGTTTGCTTATATATTGCATTAGTGACATTTCAAGAGAAGCCAATGTTTATATCACGAGGAACTATGATTGGCAACTTTCTTGCCGGGACAATCAAAGGGAATCCTTTGATTCTGTTTTTTTTTTTTTCTTCAGAAATATGAGTAGGTGATCGGTTAGTATTCATCTTGGTATGTGATTTTTATTTCACTTGTTTGTCTTATGATTTTTTGCTTTTACTTTCTGCAAGTTACTGCAATAAAGTTCCTCTTTTTCAGTATGTGCGTATCGTGAAAGAACAAGTAGAGCTCTGCCAATACTTTCTGTTCTTATCTTTGAAATATTGTAATTTTTATCTTTTATTTGCGGAAGTGGCAGCCATTTTATGAGTGGCTGATGTCTTCTTTGTTGACTGACTGACAGCAAAAGCTTTGGAGTTATTCTTGCAAGATCTTTGTGACAGGACATATGAAATCACCCTTCATAGGGGAGCCAAGACATTGAATTCATCACACTTGTAAGAAAATTCACACCTTTTTTTTCCTCAGTGAACTTGCAGTTTCATATTTAAAATTCAGCAGATTTGATTATTGCTATCATATCTAAGGAACAATTATTAAGTTGTCTAACCTGGTCACTGTTTTTAATTTTATGATAAGTTTAACAAAGGATATCAGGACTGAAATATTAGTACTTGGATTTGCTTTATTTTTGTACTATGGTTGCATTCCCGTCTGAAAATTCGATGTTAAACATGATGGTCCTCAATGTTTGATATTTGAATATGACTAGAAAAATAAGGTGAGTTAAGAATGTCATACATAGTACATGTGCAGTAAACATGTATGGTTGACTTATGTTGCACAAAGTATTTATTCAAGAATAGCACCAGGAAGCATGCTTGTAGAAACAATAATTTCTGAGGTTCCATCAGGAACTTTATGTATATGTGCAGTAAACATGTACAATTGGCTTTGCATAAAGAGTTTGTTCGAGAAAAGTGATAGGAAGCATATGCTTCTAGAAATGAATCTCAATATCTGAGTCGCTTTCAGGAACTCTATAAGAAATGGTAGGTCTGAATGCCTGGGAGTGAGCACGTGGGAGTTAATCTGTGATTCGCAACTGTGGGACAGTGAGTTGGGGTTGGAAACTTACATGTTATGGATACATTAAATTCGTGGAACTAATATAACTTGTCCATATCGGTTCTGCTTTGAGATCAGTTGGGATCAGTTACTACCTTGGTTTTGGCATGCATGTTGTTTCCACATTGCATTACTTGTTAAGTAGGCCTTCACTTGGATGCCTTCTGGGAGAGAATAATTTGCTTTTTCGAAGATTCAGCACAATGAAACTCAATGCAACCCTTTAACCTACTTGTCTAGAGATCCTCGAAACTTTTGGTGTTAACAGAAATCAGAAGTGGATCTGGAAGTCTTAAGTGATTTTATGAAGTTGTTGCATTTGTATTTGATAATGATTATTGCAGTTGCTGATGAAATGTTCACTTTGTTTTGTTGGTTGAGAAATATTATGTGATAAAGGGGCAGGAAGAGCAAAGACAGCCAGGTTAGAAATATTAGTGATCTTGATGATTTTTTGATTAATGGATGTGGTCTTTAATAGAGCTAAACAGTTGGAGAAGATTCATTTATCCAGCTTTAGTTATGTAATTCAATTGGTATTAATTGCACAATAAAAAGAGATATATGTTCAAAAATGAGGTGACCTTGTGGTAGGGGATGTTTTCTTTTCTTTTTTTTCCCAAAGAAACTAAACTTGATTAACTATATCAAAGGATTACAAAAGACACTCCTAGCATTAGAGTGGATCAAAAAACTCAGCCAAGAGGGCCACTCCCCTCTCTATAAAAATAAAAGACTGAGACTCCCTAGCATACCTGGCCGACCAATTGGCCATCTCATTACCCTCCCTATACACATGGAAAGGTTATATACATCAAAACAATCCAACGCGGCCCAAATATGAAGAATAACATTTCTAATGGACCATGGAACATGCAAAATGTGTTTTAAAGTATTGATAAGGATCAAATGAATCAGATTTCACATATACTCGCCGAAATCTTTCAGCTACAACCGCTTGCAATCTAGCCACGACTACCACAACCGCTTGCAATCCCACACATTCCCTTCTCCAAAAACCTACATCCAACAAAAATAGGCTTAACACTCACACTGCGTAATATAAAACCAGCACCTCCCCTTGGGCAGTGACCTTGAGTCCCAGTTCACCCTCCAAATCAGCCCCTTTAATGATCCATTCACCCATACACCATGAAGGAGCAAGCAAATTAAGATGAAGTTTTTAGTTCACAAGCTGCCAAAAGAAGATGAATAATTAGCACAAAAAGAAACAATGCTCAAGAGAATCAGGGGCATCAGCACAAAGAGGACAAAGGAATGACTCACCCATCCCCATCTTGACAAATCTCTTAGCCAAGGGGAGGCGGCTGTGTAAAAGCTTCCAGCAAAACACCCTAATATGAGGTATCGATGGTAGCTTCCACAATTGGCGCCACCAATCCCCTTAGTCAACCGAGCCACATTGGTTAGGGAGGAGAAAAGCATAAGCAAATTTTGTAGAAACACTCCCATGTAAATCGGGCTTTCAAAACCAAAAATCATCACATCGCGCAGGAGAAAGGTCCACCTGACAAATTTTCAAGACTCGCTCCTCACCAAAAAACACATGCAGTTTATTATGTGCGTAATAATTTAAGTTTGATGGTAAACCTATTTATGAACTGATCTTATTTTATAGCAAATTCTTTTATTCTATCTTACATATTCTCTTTAAAAAGTTAAACAAGTTTGTAGCTGATTGGAACAGTGGATGTCATTAGTAATAGTTCGTCATTGTCTTTTTCCGACCTTTACAGAAAACAGTGTGTGAAGACTTACAATGCTTATGATTTCTTAACTGGTGTTGTCAACAAGGTACCAAACCTTGGTGGCATGGAACCTTGTGAAGATGAAAAAGGAATTTGTCGAAGAAGGTAATTTGTTAATCATGTTCATTTACGACCATGGTACTATTTCTATGAATAATGAATCACTGACTGTCATAGAAAACGGTCAGGAAGACACTACCACATGGTGATGAAGTTGAGAGCAATGAGGATCTCCAGTCAAGGTCCTCTAAGATGGTAGTATATGTGCTCGTATTTGCTTGATTTTTCTGCAAAGTAATTAGATCTTTCCTTTTTCTGATAGCTGACTTTATGACAGGCTATGACAAATGCTAATGTTAACCCTAGAGGACGTGGAAGAGGCAGAGGAAGAGGTAGAGGACGACCACCTACAAGGCATAGAGATGTAGGATATGTGAAGTATGAGGATGACAGCAGCATGTTTGGTGAACATGATGAGGCCCCCTCGGCGTTGCCAGGTCAGCATGAAGACGCAGAGAAGGAAAGCACTCATCAGAGTGAACATCCTTCCTCGACTGCAGTTACTGATGTAGCTGCAACTTCACCCATGGAGACTAAGCAAGAACAGCACCCAGCTTGGCCTGTTCCCGATGGAGTAGGCAGCATCAGCATAGAACCATCAAGACTTGTACAATTAACAATGCAGATAGATGAGGACGAGGATTATGACAAAGAAGATTAGAGAATATGATTTCCCAGATGATACTAACAAAGCTATCTTGTTCTGTAAATAATTTCATACTGCACATTTTGGCTATTCCTTATGTCCAGCGCGCTAGTGGAACTTGGGTCAGATACACAACTGATTGATGGTTCATGTCTAATGCTGGATGTAATGCTATAGTAGCATTTCTATTAATCTTTAGGTTTGTCAAGACAAATAGGTCACTGGCAGATTAGTGTTTTGTGTTGTAATGGATTTTTCAATAGTTTTAGGTCACTGGCAGATTAGTGTTTTGTGTTGTAATGGATTTTTCAATAGTTTTCTAATTGTTTCCTAGTTCTTGAAACATTTTATTTAAATATATTGAGCAAAAAATAGTTATGAAATTAATCATGATCAAGGGTTAACACTCTTTATAAGTGACTATAAACAGTTAAATAATTTTGTGAGAAAAGAGTGGAAGCATACAATTATAATTATGTTATTATGTAAAACAAATTTATAATTATGTTATTATGTAAAATAAATTTAATGTCAAAATATGAAATCAAATAATAATAAATCGAGATTAAGATGTGTATCTTTCCATGTCATTAAGATTATTTATAAAATATATTTTATAGTTAGATACATCAAAATATTTTTCTCTTTTTTTATCCTAGATCACTATAAATAATATAATATGGATTAAAGGGAAATGAGAATAGATTATGTGTGTTTTGTACTCCATAAGAATTCTTATTTATTTATAAGTGAGATTAGAGGGTTTGGAGAAATGATTAACAAGAGGTCCTCACATCATCTCCTTAAGGCATCTTACTATGAATTTTCTTTTTATTAGTTGATAATCATAATAAAAAATCAATCAAAATTATAATATATCTTATCAATTAAACATGATAATATAATTTAATATTGTTTCACATGATTCATTAATTAATAAAATATAAAATATAAAATATTTAAAAATAATTTTATATAATTAGATTTTAAAAATTTTTACACATGATCATGAATTTTAAAATAAGTCAATAAATCCAATAAATATAATAATACTTCATTAAGTTTTATTACTAATATAAATCATAATGATTATATGTTATCAATGTCATATTTTCTTTTATATACCATGATACTATTGATCTTTCGTAATGTATTCCTTAATAATCGTTATAACTTTTGTCTTCTTCAGACAATCTTATTATTACATTTAACTATAATATATATACATATAAATATAAACATGATAGCAAAAAAAGTAACTTTAAATAAAATATAAATATAAATAATAATATATCATCATATTTTTTACGAGTTGCTCACAAACCCCAACCATGTTATTTAAACATTTAAGATTGTAAAAATTTAGTAAGTAGATCATCAATCATCAAAGTGGTAATTAAGTTTTCAATTAACACTTATTATTTCTGAATATATTCTCTAACCACAAGTACCTTATCTCAGTATGCTTGAACCATTCTAGTACCCATCATTCTTAGAGAAGAACACTATTACAATATTGTCTTAAAATATCTTCGGTGATCTGGTAATTAAGTCCATCACATTAAGTCCGGAGATAAAATTCTACAACCATAAAGCTTGATATATGATTTCAAAGCATATCACAAGTTTAGCTTTCATTATTAATGATGTAATAAGTGATTACTTTATACTTTTAGATGAAATTGCCCCTTCAACTAATATGAATATGAATCACAAAATAGACTTCCTATCGTCAAGATAATTTATAAAATCAGCATATGAATATCCCATCATTTCAAGTAGATCTAATTTCATATATGTAACCATATAATCGTTTGTCAATAGACATATCATCACTTTGTTTTATAACTTTTTAATATTTTATTCTCAGATTATTTTGGTATCTATCAAGCATTCCAACTATAAAACTAATATATGATCTTGTACATATTTGAATATATAATAGACTTTCAATTATGTATTCATAACAAACATCCTTCGTTATAATAAACTAACATTTGATTCCTTTCTAAGTTATTATTGGGACGATTGAATTTTTCATCTTTATTTATAGGTGATCACTAGCTAAACAAAACTACATACTAAATCTCTCTAAAACTCGATCAATATATTTTTTCTAAGACATTCCTAACAATCATATAGATCTATCCCTAAATATCTTCAATGCGAATAACATAAGTTGTCTCATCTACATATCTTATTCCTATTAATCATCTTAAAATTCATAATAAGAAATACCTTAGTTTTGTATAATAAACCAAGATTATTACTTACAAGTAAAATATCATTCACATATAAGACAAATATAATAAGCTTGTTCTCATTGACCTACAAATATATATATATATATATATATATATATATATATATATATATATATTGATCAATAATATTTTCTTAAATTCAAAGGAAGTAATGATATCATAAAATTTTATATACTATTATCTCAAAATTTATTTAAGATCATCAATGGATTTCCTAAAATTGCAAGCCTAACTTTCTTTTTCATTTTATACGAATCCTTCAAGTTGTTCAATGTAGATTTTGTCATGTAGATTCTCATTCAAAAATATTATTTTCACATCTATCTCGTTAGAGAAAATATTTCATTACAGTTGATGTCTCCTTTTTAAGAAAAATTTTTGACCATAAGCTTGGCTTTATATTATTCGATATTATCTTTTGAGTCAAGTTTCACCTTATAAACTCATTTGTAATTGATTTTTTATAATTATTGAGTAATTCAATGAGTTTTCAAATACTATTTTGATTCATCAATTTTAACTCTTCTTTTATTATATTGTACCACCTTTTAGGATCATTGCTTTCAATGATTTATGAAAATGATAATAGGTCCCTTTTGATTCCTATGCCATAATCTAATTTTTGTAGATATATCACATTATCATCAGTAACGACAAGTCTCGTTTCTCTTTAAAATATTCTCAAAAATATATGTTATGGTTGTTCTACATGATCATTAGCACCGACATCATGTACGAGTTCATTAATGTTATTTTGTTATTTAGTAATTTGAGAAACAATAATCTCTCGAATAGGGAATGATAAACGAGCATCAACTTGTATTTCTTCTATATCAAAATTAATATTTCATGATTTTTTACTCCAATTAATTTTATCATTTTTAAGAATATTAAATTACTAGATTATACTTTTCTCATGATTAAGGTAATAAAATTTGTATCTACTGGATTTTTCTGAATAACCAATAAAATAACTAGAAATAGTTCTTGTATCTAATTTTTTTTATTTGAATTAAAGACTCTTATCTCTGTATGACAATTGTAAATATATAGATGTCTAAAACTAGATTTCCTAATAGAAATCTATTTACTATGAATCTTGTTTATGATATACATAACTATCCTAAGAGTTTCACCCTTACATCGACTCAAGTACAAAGAAATAACTCATTATGCTTCCAATCATATCTATAATTATATTGTTTTATCATTCAACGATATCATTATATTGTGAGATATATGTAAAGGCATACTGAGTATAAATATCTCGATTTTCTAAAAATCTAACAAAAAGACCAAGATTCTGACTCATCATATTTATCATAAAATTTAATTCTCTTATTAGATTTGATAATTTAACTTTTTATCTAAATATCTATCGAATTCATTTATGTGCATTTTAATAGTATCACTTTTTATGTATTAGATACATATAGACATATCTTGATAGGTTATCTATAAATATGATAAAATATCTTTTACTATTGAAACAAAAAAATATGAAGTGGTCAACGTATATCAATGAATAATCTTAAAGAGTTTTTTACTTCTTGTAGTATTATTTTTATGTGCTTATTTTTTCTTCCTTTAATGCAATCTATATAAACAAAATTAGTAAAATCTAAATTTTTCAAAATATTATTCTTTACCAATATTTTGATTCTTTTATTGGAGAAATATCTCAAATATCCATGTGACAAGATAGAAAATTTTATCATTAAAATTATATTTCAATCCAAAATTTGATTACAAGATCACCAATGACTTTGTAAACTTAGACTCAATTAATTTTGTATAAATCATCACATAGAATTTCAAAATTTACTCTTATTGAATCATAAAATATACTAAGTTTACCATCGGTAAAAGAAATATAATATAATAACTCATCAATTTTATAGGAAGAAACTAAATTTCTAGAATTAGTAAAAACATATGTATGTAAGATCCATTAGATTACTCATCTACAGGCATAGGCCATAAGTCGTCTTTCTTTTTAAGATGATTTATCATAACGATAATTTTTTCATGTTCTTTTAGTTTCGAGTTAAAAAAAATATCGACATATTATAAGTAATATGAGTTGAAGTACCAAAATCAATCTATAAAGTATTAAAAAAATATTTATAATATTTAATTTAAATCATATAAAGGTCAAGTTTATATATTTTTTTTTTCAAACTAAGTCTTACATAGTCCTTTTTATATGTTATTTCTGACCAAAAAAATATTTTGCTATGATGACTTTCTTTTTATTAGTCTGCTTAATAGTTTCAAACCTAATAAATTTAATTTGTGGATAACGCTGTAACCTTTTTTTTTACCAATTCCTAGAATAATAATCAAAACATTATAAGATCGTTCATGACTTAAACTTAATTCTTCCTAAATACACATACTACTTAACTTATTCAAACCTTATTTATCATTATTTATTTTGTATGAATCATTAATAGGCTGACGAAGAGAATTAATGATGAATTGTATGAGAAAAAAATTATCTACGTTTATGTTTAATACTTTAAGTTTTATGGTTTTATCAGTTATATTAGGGATATGATCTTAAATCCCTCGAGTGTCATCATAAGTCGTTGTAAATTCTCTCGTTGATGTGTCAACTAATGACTTATTAGTATATTTATGTTTGTCTTCAACAGCTCTCAAATACTTTTGTGCACTATCCTAAGTTTTGATGTTATTTACAATTATTGTTCTTATAAATATTAGACTAAGTTTATTATTATTTTTCTAAACATTCATTTCATTAATTTATTTTATAGTGCTTTTATCAATCAAGTCTACGGGCCCTTCAATAAGTAATACTATATCAAGATGTAATATACCAAGTGTGGACTATATATATTGTAACAATAATTTGAATCAAAAGTACATTCAAAATTTAACATTAATGCTTCAATAATTTAACATTAAAAGTATTAGAATACTTAGAAAGAAGTACTGTTATAAAGTATAAAATAATATTAATGCTTTAAGTTTTCAAAATATGATTATTGATTTCATCTATATTTTACTCATAAGTGGAATATTAAATATCCAGTGTTCATTCAAAATTTATTTATACCATCATTGTAAAATAATATTATTACTTTTGATATATAATCCTAAAATAATATCATCCTACCCAATCATATAATTATTTAAAATAGATTCTAGATCTTCTAATTATATATACTATTTATAAATATTATTTTTAATATAATTTAAAATTAATTTATTAATATAATTTTATAAATTATTAATCCATTTCACTTTAGCGACTCTATAACTAATATAATAATATAAAATATATTTTAAAATATTTTATAGATGATAAATATTTATTATAATTTATATCTCATATCTTATAGATGATAAATATACCACTTTAACGACTACTAGTTAGATAAAACTTAAGAATATAAATTATAAATAATATTTACTTAAGTTCTTATTAATCTAATTTATATAAAAATAATATAATAATATAATAATAATCATAATAATTATTAAATATTAATCAATATAAAAGAAAATATTATAATTATGATAAAATAAAGATCATGCCTTTATTAAAAAATAAATATTATTTCATAATTTTTAAACATATGTATATGAATAACTAAATAAATATTTAAATATAATAATTTTAATTTAAATATCATAAATATTACAATTTTATCAATATTTCTTATGAAAAAATAGAAAAAAAATTAATAATTTATTTTTAAAATATCATATGAAATCCTAAATTAGACATATTAATCCTTTTTAATCGGACAACCCAAAATTGAGCTATCAAAAGTAAATATTAATCCAATTACGTCAGCCAAAAGTAAAATTGATCTGGATCAAACTTAGATTTTGACAAAAGTCAAAATGAAAATCCAATCAAAATCTCAAATCAGGATCGAAAATAAGATTTTGGTCAAACATTTAACCAAGGCATGTCAAAATTAGGTCAAAAACCAATTTGGACATATCTGACCAAATAGAACTTCGACGAGAGTAAAGTTAAAAATTAAGTTTGCTCGATCAAAATAGAACTTTGACCATATCAAAATAAAATTGGGGAAGTTGACCGGGTGAAATTTAGGGCTTTCCCCTAATCGAGCAGTTGCAGCGATTTCTCACCGCCGCTCTCCGTCGTGCACGACGTCTGCACAATCCCTCATCGGCGATCAACAGTGTTGCACCGCCGTCTGTCCTACGCGTCGTCGCTGCCAACATCACTGCGACGCCCATTGCCAGCGAAGGAACACGGGGAAGTATCGTTCCTCGTTGCAGCGTCATCTTTGGCCGAGGACAACCCTGCCGCGACGCTGTATCGTCGTTGGGCGTCGCCTCCGTCACCATCTGTCCCCAATCGAACGACGGCGATGCTGTTTGCGGCGTCGACTGTGTGCGGATGTCTGTCGCTCGCATGCGTTATGAAACCTCACAGCCCTCGGCATTGTTGGCCGCGACCAACGCCCGAGTACAGCACTCGGCCACGACCAAGTGCGCGGCCGAGTCCCACTTGTGCCACTGTTCCGCAGAGATCCTCACCACCGACTCCTGCGATGCACGACTTCATCGCCCTCGGCCGCCTGCAATGCCCACAGCCCTCAATCAGGTCGCCGCCCGCTTCTGACCACAGCTACAACACAGGAAACCCAATGTTCATGACGATCCTTCTACCGTGGGCAAGGAAACCTTCGTTTTCTCAGAAGGAAAGATGAACAACCAGATCAATAATACTTTTCATTAGCGAATGATATTCACAAATAAATATAAATACAAAATATATCTATATATATTTAAAGTATAATATTTAATATATAAAATATTAATTTAACTCTAATATTAATTATAAACATAAAATTATAATCATATTATTAGCATGCATGCCTTTCGATACTATTAAAAATATTTTTATTTGATCCGTACAACTCAATAATACTGATCAAGAGAATTAGACTTATCTTCAGCTTTTCTCCTATCATCGAAAGAAATACTATAAGCGATGGAATATGAGTTAAAAAGAGATGAGAATAGATCATGTATCATATATAATATATAGGAGATCATATTTATCTATAAATGAGAATAAAGGATTTAAGATATGTGATTATAAGAGTCTTTCTTATCAAAATTATCTCTTAAAAAATTTTATATAATCTAACAAACAAAGAGGACTTGATTGATCCGAGGATGGATAACAATTCGTGCAACTTCACTTTGTTTCTAGAGTTTTCGATTTATAAAAAATATAATATATCTTATCCAATTAAATAGAATTACATAATGTAAGAAACAAAGAGGGCTTATAGATATAAAGATGGATAGCAATTGATATAACTTACCTTTTTCTTCTTTCTTCTGCAATTGATATAACTTGCCTTTTTCTTCGTCTTCTCGTGAAGATTTTGTATGTTGAAAAGAATAATAAAATTCAATTTGCTCTTAGATTTTTGATGTTGAAACTGAACTAGCATAAGGTTTGCACCCCATTAGATTGTGAAGATGGTATGGAAGTCGCGTTTGTTTCCTAAAAATCTCCAAATACAACAAAATAGTTTTTCATGGTTTTTGTATTAGTTCAGATGGATATTTGTGAGCGTGAGATTTCTAAACCTTTTGTAGCACACAACAAAAATATATTCTGACAAAAAAAAATATAAAAAAAGCTAACATAGTTCTTACTGAATGAATATTTATTGAATTCATCTTCGCTAATACTGACGACCATGAACTATGCAAGATTATCTGGTCCTTCAGATGTTCTATAATTCATACTGGTTTCTTCGATTGAACCACTCCACTTCTTTATTCGAGAATCTGCTTCCATTGCCTGATATGATCAAGACACGGTCAGATGTCTGTCAGAGAGAGAGAGAGAGAGAGAGAGAGAGAGAGACCTCCTTGTTCCAGTTTGTAGTCACTGTCATGGCTACAATTATCATGGTCTGCAAGACTACTCCCGACAACATCCCGCTCCACATCCCCTGCGTTTAATGAACTCGACTCAATAAGAATCATTCACAACAAGGCAAAGGATCGGAGGAGGAAACATAAACCACCAGGGAGACCCTCTTCCAGCTTGTGACATGTATACCTGAACTCCAAAGCCAAAATGGAACGCCAGTAAGCAGCCCACGGGAATCCCAAACGCGTAGTAACACCCGATGTTGACGTAAGCCACCAACCATTGCCACCCAGCTCCTACTGCAACACCTGCAATCCTGCACCGGATTAGCTCTCTCTCTCTCTCTGTCTCTTTTACCTCAAGCATATTAGTCGAAACCTCTTTATTTTTTTTAGCACAGATTCCTGATGCTTCTTGTATTAGTTGGGATCAGAACTGCCTCGCTTGCATCAAATTTTTTGATTATGAACGATATAGATCTTCACCATCTGCTGTACTCTGCACTTAGTCTTCACGAGCATATGAAAGCCATGGGTGAATTCCTACCTGTTAGGACTGGCTGAACACTGTTGAAGAGGAGTGTGAAGGAGAAGATCACCGCGAGACTTGAGACAGCACGGATTACGTCGGGGCTGTTGGTGAAGGGAATCCCATACACATCTTTAAGAGCCAAGACGAGGGTAAAGAAGATGAGTCCCAGCGTCAACGACGACATAATGACGCATACTATCGCAAACTTGGCTGCTCTCGGCCTTCTTGCTCCGAGCTCATTTGATATCCTCACGCTATGCCATTACCCAAACCAAACATCTTATGGTAATTAAGCCTCTTGTGCTTCGAAAACAAAGGGAAGTGAGTATATATTTACCTGATTGCAACATTGAATCCGAAGAACACCATGAACTCCCAACCATTAATGTTGGTGCTGCCAGTGCAAGACAAATAGTTGAGAATCAAGCATTAGCAATTGGCTACGTCTACGATCATGTATCAACGAGTAACTCACCAGATAGATACGGCGGCCACAGCTATCTGAGCATTCTCCAAGCGGCCCACTAAGACTATGATGATCATGTAGTACCAGAACTCCAAGCTAGAAATCGTAGATGAGTAATGCAGCATGATTGAGATAGCAACGACTTGGTGCAATGCATTAAAGATGAGAGGTTTACTCACCACAGCATGATAGCAGATCCTATTGAGAGCCAGGCGAATGATCCTAATCCCCTGAAAGCCCCCCAGCTGAAGCCATTCCAAGCACCAGGGCAGTAACCCATGGCAATGTAGCCGAACTGTGCGAGCACTACGATCCACCAAGCTATGTTGAGTGAGGTTGCCGCACCGACGAGGCCGAGCTTGAACTGGACTATCAGAAGCCAGCTTAAGCAAACATGGAACACGAGGGCGATCGCCGCCACCACCGCCATGACCATGACCTTGCTCTGGGCCTGCAGGAACTTGGATATGGGGAAGTTGAGGCCGTAGGCGAAGAGCTGAGGGATCATGTACAGGGAGAACCTCCCGGCGAGCTCCGCGATATCCGCGTCCTGCTTGAACAGACGAAGGATGGGCGCCGCGAACAGGTAGACCGGCAAGAGGCAGGTGCACGTGGTGAGAAGGATGACCCAGGACCGCTGCATGTAGACGCCAAGCATGTGGAGCTGCTTCGCGCCATAGGCCTGGCCGCACAGTGTCTCCAGGGCGCTTCCCATGCCCATCTAGTAGAACTCAGAGATGTTAAGTCTCCATTTCAACGACGCTCGATTTGACACTGTAAAAGAAGACGATCACAAGCAAAGGGCACAATGCCAAGTGCATTGCAGGTACAGAACAGCTATGAAATTTCCGTCTCTGCTGGACCACACAGTGAAAGGGAAGGAAGGGGAGGGGATCGCAAGTTCTTACAATAGTTGATCGTCATCTGGATGACTAAACTTAGAAAGTAAAAGAATTTGAGGTGCGTTGATGACTTAGAGATATTGTTTTCAACATAATAAGAGATATAATGTTAGAGCTTGTTATTATCTGAGAAAATTATTTTAATGATAGATTGAAAAAAAAATTTTCATCATCTTTATAAAATGAGAGGATATAACTATCTATATTTAGTGAAGCGATCAACAAAAATTACATAAAAATTTAAAATTATCATAGGAAATGGTTGAGACAGTGTCTCATACATCAATATAAATAATTTCAAATGACTAAATATAAGATATAAAAAACATTTCAAAAGGTACTATACAACTTTTGTTATTAATGCAAGCATATTTGCAACTCTATTTGATTTTGAAGTTGAAAGGGAATAACGAGAAATTAGCTATTATTGAATGAAGGATAACAAATGACCAAGACGACAATGCCACATATCAACTAGAACAGTAACTAAAGCATGAACGATTAATGGAATGATTTATGAAATTGATGGTTACTCGTATATATTGTCTTTATTCTAGCCTCGGAATAATGATATTCTTGTGCTCAGATTCTTTATAAGAAAGAATCAGGAAAAAAACTTAATAGTAACGTTATATTATTTGCAAAATTGAAAAACAAAAATAAAATTCCTTTTGAAATGAGGTGCATGCAAAACATAATCAATCGTAAAAGTGTTTGTGTGTGTATTAAGTATTATGGAACCGAGTGATAGAGATTCTATTACCGTCACCAATGATAATGTCTTCATTGTCTCTATAATTAATGTAAATGGATAAATTTTATAGATCAAAAGTAATATAATGAGAAGTACCAAAGTTAATAATTATATTGCTTGGATGAACAGTCAAAGTAGTTAAGATGAGCTTGTGTATAACAATAGGTTTGGGTCGAGATCGATAAACTTTTACTAAATGTCTAATTTTATCATAGAGCTAATTAATGATTTTTTGTTGATTGTTATTATTTGGATGATAAAACTATCATAAAACCATCGATAGTTGCAGTGATTATTATTGAAATTATTTCTTGAATTATTTACTTTGAAATTGTCATCATGATTGAAGAATTAATAGTGTAATGAAGGATGATGACTTTGTGTGTTATCGATGTATCAAGGAGGTATCTTGTTCAGTCCCATATTAAAATTTTTGTTTCTTTGATTGTTTTTTCTTTTAGATTTTTTATTAAATTAAATTATAGTAGCTAGTCCTGTCTTCCTCTTTTTCCGTTTCAAATATGTTTAATGATCAATCAACTTGTCATACAATTCTTTAAATAATATTGGTGAGTCATATGCTCGAATTACTATCGCTAGTTTTTTATATTTGTCTCATAAGTCATCAAGAGTATGAACAATGATTTCTTCGGAATGACCTATTAAAATTAATTCATCTTTAATAACTTTTAGATTGTATATATATTCAACAATAGTACTTCCCTCTTATGTTATTTTTATTTTCATTATAGTAGATAAAAACTTAGCATACAAGTGTGAGAGTGATCGACAAAAGTAATTTATAAGTTGGACCATATTATACTGTAATGCTACACGAAGAGATTAGTGGTGTTATAGAGCTAACGATTGAGCCTTGAATGACTTGTAGAATAAAATGTTCTTATCATAGTCATAACTTATGATTAGAATTTGTTATTGGAATATGTTCTCATAATATTTAAATTTTTTCTCACGGACAACCAAGAGAGTCATCAATGTAGTATGATTAATCATATCCAAAGAAGAGGTTGATGAATTGTACTCGTTAGGATGCATAGTTATCGTTTTTGGAGAGTTACTATATTAATATATATAAATCTTATAAATTAAATTTAATTATTATTTTATGATAAAATAATAATAAAAATATCAAATAAAGATGAGGAAGACGAAGATATTGTGATACAAAAGGAGAAATATAGAATTAACTGATTTGGATGCACAGTTGGTAAAGATCTGATTTATTGTTGATCTAATGAATGAGATTGAGAAGTACATAAGGGAGGATTAGATATGTGAAATTACAGACGGTGGAGATATGAGGAGTCGGACGATGCTAGAATCTAAAAGTGGGAAATCAAAATCAAGTGTTAAGAGTGGGGCTTGATCTGAAGATCTCTAAGGCAGCAGTAAGGAGGGCGAGAGGCCGTGATCAGATCTATAGATTAATTGATCCTATACTTAAATTATATATTTAAATCGATTGAGGATTAAAATATATTAAAAATATAAAATTATTATCTGTTATAATCTTCTATTACCCTCCAAAAGATAATAAAAGCATAAGGACAAGAGTTATCATTAATTTCTAGGAGTTACAGGGCATTTTTTATCCTGCAATTGATCAAAGCAGAGGAGATTGGAAAGAGAAATAGCAGCAAGGTTGATTTGAACTACTCAAAACAATGGATTGGATCCACAAAATCCAAATAAAAGACAGCCGATTCCATGACATGACAGGATAATATCAGGTTCCAATATACATATCGGATGCATATCCATGAACATAACTATGTCTTACTATTGTTCTTATCTGGGAAAGTAGAAAGCGCAGGATATTGAGACAAGAAAGAGAGGATGATCTGATCGGTTGCATTACCATGATGCCGAAGGCGAGGCCGGCGATGACCATGTTCTCGGTGGAGACGGCATCGAGCTCGAGGGTGGTGAGATGACCAGCGAACACCTGGGTGGTGGCGCCGAGGGAGTAGCGGCAGATGGAGGTGAAGATGGAGGGGCCTGCCAAGTACCACAGCCTCTTGTTCTCCTCCACCCACTGTTTGAGGAACTGCTTCAAGCTCCTGATCTCCTCCAAGTCTCCTCTTTCTTTGCCGCTCCCAAGCAGAGGCTCCGCCATCTGTTCACTGGCCATAGCTCTTCCTCCTATCTCTCCTTTGGGCCCTCTCCTCCTATTACCAAGTCCTTATATAGCAAAAGGAAGTGGCCACTCTGTGTCTGATCCAATTATTTTTTTGTGACATCAAAAAAACATAAAAATCAGAACAATGTGGGAAATTATTCGTTCAATGATTGGTCTTTGTTGCCATATGAGATAGAAAAAGATTCCCTCATGGCTTCTCGGTCACATACCGTAGATTAACCCTATCGCAAAATACAAGAAAAACCATATTGTTTATTGATTTGAATTTTTTTAATAGTACTTCAAATTTGAACTTTCCCTTCAATAAAAGTGGGAAATGATCCGTTGAACAAATGTTCTTATCTAATTGGCATGCTTTTACTTTCGTGACAATAAAAGATAATATCGTCTTCGTCGCCAAAGATGACATCAAAAAGAAATGCTGCGTTTCATTTGAGGATGTGACGATAATTCCCGAGAAGTATCATTCAATCACATGGCTGGAGTCTTTAAGATGAATGTGACGTATTATCGTCATTCAATTCCACACTAATTGTACTCGACAATGAGAAGACGTCCCTCGCTTTTTACCATTAAATAAACGGAAGGAGACGTGAACCAATTTTCACCGATTCGTCGAACGTGACATAGACTTGAAGTGTGTGCCAAACCAATTATTGCTGGCAAAGAGGGGGGAGGGAATAAGTGTGTCCATCAAACATGTCATAATTATTTTGCCCGACAACAAATCCAAGTCACAGGAGACTGAACGCTGAGTAGAACAACTCCCCGAGACCGTGAGATACATATCTCCGTGTATATATATATATATATATATATATATATATATATAAAACAATTGGTCATGTCCGATCAATGCCATATGTTGAAAGACTTCATAATCCCGAGTTCAACATAGGCAAACGATAGTTACACTCGAATTTAATCGTACGATACATACAATAGATGATTGTAACAACTTAGAATGCCCACTATAAAAGGGGCCTCTAGGCACACTAAATATGTTCATCGTACTTGTCCAATTTATCAATTGATTTAAGCATCGGAAAGTTATTATTAAAATTTTTCTTGATGTAAATAAAATTTAGATGATTCTCAAAGAAATACATCTTGAGATCGGCTCAAAAAGAAAAGCATGTTAATTCCAAATCAGATTCCTGAAAATAAGAGATACTTTCTAAAACCAACTATTTTTTTTATGAATTCATCCTTTTTAAAGTATATTTTGCAGTTACACAAAATCAGGCATATTACTTATATGTAGGTCATGCACGACGAATTGTCATGCTGATAGTTGCATTATTTATCACAGTAATAGATTGCGTGTGTGTGTTGCGGTGGAACTCTGCATCTTTGCCGATACGGTGAATTCTGAGATGCCAGATCATCGCATTTAAAAATCACATGCATGGCCCCATCGTTTCAGTATATAAAGGAAGGGACAAGCAATCTTCCAAGGCTTCTAATATTGTTGTGGTTAATGTATCCTAATTTTGATCAACATCTAGAAATAAAGACAAAAACATATTAATGTTGGCATGTAGGTCATAGATAAACATAGCAAGTATAAAATAACAGCATGTAAGTTGACATTCCATTGAAGGTTAAAAAACGTTATTGATAGGAAAAATACTAGCAGTACCAACTCATCACACAATTCGGATCGAGAAGGCCACTTAAGTAAAAGTATGAAAGCTCCCACCAATACTCTATAGCCGCCAACAAGGGATCAGCTCACGATCCATGCATGTCCTGACTTCCCAAAAAAAGCTCGCAAGACCTACTCTTTATTGACACCACGGTTAAAGAAAAGATCATGCCCTCGCATTAATGGATGACATCATGGTTCGCCTCCCCCACCTCTCTTCTAGGTGACCGAAGGAGGGATCACTCTTGCTTAACGCACAGCGGCTAAAAGGTCGGACAGAGAATGCCATCCCGATCACCCAGCATCGTTGTCAACCTCGGGACAATATTATTAGGATCGAAATCGACACTAAAATGGAGGGTGAATTAGTGCTTACGTAAAATTTCATCAATTTAAAAATTCTTGTTCGATGAAAACCGATATCGGGAAGATGTTAACTTGAAAAAACGTTCTTAAGCATAGTGAAAGTAAGAAATAGAATGAAAGTTTAAAGTAAATGCAAACCAGATTTATAGTGGTTCGGTAGTCGTGACATATATCTACTCTCGATTCCTCTTTACTCGAGACCACCGACTTCCACTACCGATCTTCTTTCAACGGGCGAAGATCAACTACCCTTACAACTCTTTCTCCTTTTCACAGGAGAGAGAACATTTACACCTCTCTTTTAGACCTTACTCTTCTCTTAGAAAACTTCTAACTCTAGGAGGAAAAGACTCTAAATCCTAAGAGAGTTTCTAATTTTTTTCTCAGGTATTCTTTCCCCTTTTTTTGCTCAAATTCGTGCTTCTCTAAACAAGAATAGCTGGGATATTTATAGACCCCAAATGACTTCAAAAATGGAGCAAAAAAAGTCTCATCTGGGTTTCTCAAATCTTAGCGGTACCACCTCCTAACAAACTAATAAATAGCGGTTCCACCACCTGTCAGTCTGATAATGGGCAGTACCATCGCTTAGTTTGACATTGACAATAAGTAGTACAACTGCCCAATCTGGCGATACCACTGTCTGACATAGTCTAGGAGACACAGTTTGGGTGGTACTATAGTCAGACCTTACTAGGTCACTGAATAGGCCAAACAACATGCCCAATTCAATCCTAATTCAGGCCCAATTGACCTCTAATTGAGTTGTTATTATTTCATCCCAAAATCGACTCAATTAGTCATAAACTAACTCATGACATTGTTTCCTTGGCCAAGGTCATTTGGATTGAGAGAGAAAGAGTTCTCCAGGAAAATCCTATTAGAGTGAGACTCGAGAAGAAACTATATGAGTCTGACAACACCATACCCGGTATATGGTCTCTAAGATATTAGATAGATGAGGGACTATATGTACATAGTAACTAAGGACAAATAGGTCCAAAGGGTTGGATTTGTTGAATCTCAGATTTTGATGATGAAATCAATTAATGAGTTTACGACCTAATCTACATTTTGAGTGATGCGGGACTAACTTCGATCAGAAAAGACAAATCGATTAAAGTAGAAGGAATTGGACATTGAGCTAGAGTGTAACATGTAAGAAGATTGGACGTCGGGCCGGATGATCAGTCGACATGTCGGTAGAAGTTTTCATGCCATGAGTTCGGGCACCGGGCCAGAAGGATCGGACATTGCATTAAGGAGATCAGATATTATGGAGGTCAACATGTCAATTGGACAATACACCACAAGAGAAGACGACACATCGAAAGGATTAGACAAAGCGTTGGATGAACCAATGACATGTTGGACAAAGGATTCATGATTGTAATCGTGTATGTCTAGATCAAGTTTGTTAGGTCTAATTGAGTTGGTTTTAGTTGTAACCATGCCAACTTGATTAGGGGCTCATTGGGCCTAAATCATGGCTGAATTAGGCTTATTGTTTAGCCCATTCAGTAACCTGTAATAGCGATGGTACCGCCTAGACATAGTCTCCCAGACTATGTCAAGCGATGGTACTGCCAGTCTGGGCGATGGTACCGCCAGTCACAATCTTTTAGACTAGGCAATGGTACTGCCTAGTATCAATGTTAGACTGAGATATATGGAATCGTCAGTTGTTAGTCAGTCGATAGGTAGTACCACCCAATAATAGCGATGGTACCGCCAAGACCCGGGAAACCTGGGATAAGATTTTTTTTCACTCATTTTTTAAGCTATTTGGGGTCTATAACGGAAGCTAGTGGCCTCAAGTGAAGAGGAATCAAGAGTGGACGTAGATCACGACGATCGAACCACTATAAATCTTGTTTATATTTAATTTATATTTTTCATTTACATTATAAATTGATTTTTTACTTTCACTACGCTTATGAACGTATTTTTAAGTTAATATCTTTTTGATATGAGTTTTATCAAATAAGATTTTCGAATCGACATAATTTTTACGAAGGCACTAATTCACCCGTACCGATTTCAGTCCTAACAGGATTCTCCTATATCATTTCGGGACTATGGCGTAGTGGCCTAGTATGTCCGCAGTCGATAAGTCGAGTGAATTATTAAGAAGATAATAATTTATTGAGTCAAAAGGAGTACTAACAAGTATAACTCACGGTCAGCTTGATATTGGGCTTAAAAGGTCATACATATATGGTAGATATTGCAATGAGTAGAGGTTCAGATATGATATATCTACTAGAGCCCCTATCTTATTGGATATCCATTAAGCCCCTAAATTATTGGAACATATAGATGAGATCTAATAAAAGTTAATAAGAGATTATTGAATAGAGACCTACTAATCTAAGAGGCTTGGGTAATTGGTAGAGATACAATACCTAATAGGGCAGGATCCATTAAGTTAACAAGGGACCTCTATAAATAAGAGGGAACCAAAGGACCATAGACTAGATTTTTTAGTTGTCATCTCTTATTCTCCTCTCCCCTTCTCCTCCTTAGCCAACAGGTATGGAGATTTGGGTAGCAATTTGAGGAGCGTCTTTGCAGCCCCTATCGTGTGGATCGTCGCTAGAGAGGAGTCTTCGCAGCCCCTATCGTGTGGATCGCCACTAGAGAGGAGGACACTTGACCTCCTTTATCTGTTTCTACAGATCTATAGGAATTTAGGAACATATGATCTCCCTAGGTAATACAACTATCTCACACGTGGTTTTCAGTTTCGTGGGTCTTTGCGTACCAATTTTCGCACGACGACGAACACCTTTTTGGGAAATTTGAGATTTTTGTTTTATATTCTTCCGCTACGTATGTAATGTCGCTCATAGATTTTCCTACATTATAAAAATCGAGCCCCATGCCAAATAGGGGCAAGCAAGTAAACACTATACTTTCCTGAATATTGCTAACTCTTTCTTCCCCTATCCCTCTGACTTAAGCATCATAAAGGTCACGCCGAGACATCCCTTGATGCTGACCTGTCATGCAGGATCTCCAGCGCAACAAAGGAGGTACTACGAGATGACTCCCCCATGAGCAAGACGGTTCGTCCTCCTAGACCAGTTTGTTCCATCCACAAGCAAGAAGCTCTCTACGTTTGCTCTCGACGTCGGTGCCTCATGCCTATCTCCGTAGGCCAGCTCTCCAAAGTGGCTCTGTATGCTCACGCCTCACGTCGACTCTCCATAATAGTTCGCCACGTCAACTCTCTAGGATGAATCTATAGTTTCTGAACCAAACCAAGCTGTCATCAGTCGGCAGCCTCAATGTAATAACAGTTGTAATGGTAAAATTTAACAAATTCTTCCTCATTTGTATTATTTTATTAAAAAAATTAGAATTTTTACATTTCAGTTTTTCTTCCTGCATCTTATTGAAACTATTAAAATGCCATGGAAGTAGACCTAAAAATGGAAGTGTGATGGCAATAAAAACTATTCGTTGTTAACATCAAAGTCTTTTCCTACCTTAAATCTCGTCATGATCATATGGATATGTGCAGTACTTCATAGAGAAATAGCTGTTGTACTAAGAGATAGAGAAAGATCTCTATATCAAATCTTTTGTATCTAAGAACGGAAAAAAGAAAAAAAAGAGAAAAAAGAAAAGGTTCACTTTAAAGAAGCAATCATTGATCTCCAAATTGAAGATATATGATCAATGAGAAGACGGATGGTTGTCACCTAAAAATCTAGGTTGGATCACGATCAACCTAACTAGCATTGTGATTATTATGCAAAAGGTCCACGAAAATTACTGCATTTTTATTTACATAAAGGTGGTCGATATTTTTAGACCCCCCAAAATAAAATCACAGTCGAATCACCCTAGAAAATTTTCTGAAATGAATCAACCTAAATTGCGACTTGCTTGTTCAATCTTAAAACCCTAAATAGGGTTAAGAACACGAACACATCAGTACGGGTGTAGGTGAAGGAATAGTCGTTGAGAAGAAAAAAGTGTGACCAATTCAATTCAGAAAGTTCATTAACTTTATATATTTTCTGGGCCTATGAACAAGTTAAGCACATAAGACAACATTTTTATTGCTTTCTTGGAGGCACAGTCTGCATCACTCCTTACATCTTAACAAGGCTGTAAATGAGTACAGCTTTATAAGGTTGAGGTTGCACTGTCTTAGCAGTCATAACAAGAAAATGAGATGCAGACATGGCTTAAGAAAATAATTCAGTAATTTATCAAAAACACACATTTTTAGTAACCGAGTTTAAACATATGGCATTCTGTTTTTTTTATTAGAAGTATTTTTTTATTTTGATTAAAATATCCTCAATAAAATTATAAAAAGATGATGATTATTTAGAGTTAAACTGATTTTTTTTTTTTTATGATGAACCAGATCAGACCGATTTAACTAAATGTTAATCATCTAATTTGGTTCAATTGAATCCTAGATTGTCTTTTAATTTTCTCCAAATTATCCTCCAACTTTGTCTCCTCCTTCTTCTTCTCCTCCTCCTCCCTTCCCTTTCTCTTCATCATTTTCCTCCTCCCTTTTCTTCTCCTCTTCTCTATCTTCTACTCCACATCTTCTCGTCCTTACACTTTGCCATCACCTCCCTTCTTTTTTTTGGCCTCCTCCTCTACTTTCTTTCTTTTTATGTCCCTCCTTTCCCTCCTCCTCTGTTTCTCCTTCTCATAGTTTATTTTAAAAAGTAATTATACTCAAGTTATTATACTCATGTACAAATCGTATTAAAATATATATTATTTTTATATAAAATTATATTAAATTTATTATAAAACTATCCTAAATTACCTAAAAAAACTATTACACTTGGGTTACGCTCATTCATATAGAATATATTAAAAATATACTAATTTCTATATAAAATTATCCTAATTTTATCATAAAATTTTAAAAATGAGTTATCATTAAAAATATATTAATTTTTATATAAAACTATCCTAAATTATTTAGAAAAGTTATTACACTCAAGTTATGCTCATTCACATAATATATTAAAAATATAATATTTTTATATAAAATTATCTTAAATTTATCATAAAACTAATCATAAAATCATATATTTTTTATTTCCTATGTTAGCTTAGTTACATTAGAAATTGAACTAAGTTAAATGCGATCACCTAACCTATCTTAAAAATAAATATTTTTTTATTTTTAGATAATTTTAGGATAATTAATTATCAAAACTTTGAGAATTCTACTATAATATAATTCTAACAAATTATACTAATTTTTTATTTTATGGTGAATTTAGAATTTTTTTTATAAAAATTAATATATCTTTAATAGATTGTGTGAATGATTGTAACTTGATTGTAACCCGAGTGTAATAAAAAATTTTAGGTAAAACTATGAGAATGAGGAAGCAGAGATGATGAGGGGGAGGGAGAGAACAGTGAAAGAGGGGGAGGAGTGGGCGGATGAGGAAGGCAAAGGAGAGAGGGAGGAGGTAATAGTGTAGGAGGAGGATGTAAAGATGGAGGTGGTGTAAGAGGAGGAGGCGACAGAGTGGAAAAAGGACGTGACGATGGAGGTGGAGTGTGAGATGAAGTGGGATGAGGAGGAAGTCAATGGAGAAAGGGAGGAGGCGACAAAGTGGGAGAAGGAGGAGAAAGTTAATGGAGAGAGAGAGAGAGGAGGTGATAGAGGTAGAGTAAGAGGAGGAGGAGATGATGGAGATGGAGGAGGAAACTAATTGAGAGGGAGATGATGCAAAAGAAGTGGAGTAGGAGGAGGAGAAAGCTGAGATAATTCATGGGTTGGTAGAAGAAATTTGACCCAACACAACTTAATCTAAAAGGATCTTATCCGAATTGACTTAACTCGAGACATCTCAACTAGATTGAATCGGTCTATGAATCGATCATGCTTAATACAATTTGGTTCTACAATATTAACAAGTTTTTAAATAAAATAAGTGTTCTGATAAAAATTAAATATGGTAAAAGTTCATTACTAGATTTTTTTTTTCATAAATCATCAAAAGATTGAATGTTGTGGGGTGTGTTCTTCTGATTGACTCCAGAGATTTGGAATTGCAGTTTTGACAGACACAAGTTTTCATGTGATTGTAATGCTGTAAAAGGTTTCTCATAGTCAAACAGTTCCAATGATGCACAAAAACCATATGGCAACAGCTTCCACCAAGTACTGTGTGAAGATGATACATAATGTTTGGAACATAAAGCCGTCAAACTCTTGAGAGATGCTGCTTTGAATTCAGATGCAAGAAATTTCTTTCCTAAATGTGTGTCATTAGCCATTAGCTATTCATGTTTTTTTGTTATTGGTTTTAGGCTCTAATAATAAGATTCTCCTGGATCATTATATTTCAACACCTACCTAGGTCATGCACATCTCCACTTTGGATCATTTCTATTTAAGTGGACTGAATTATTCTTAAAAATCATAGACATTGAGTCCACCTAAATCGTCTAAATTGCATTTACAAGTCAATGACATCTACTTGTAGTCTCTACCAATTTTCTTTATTCATGGCGATGATAACAGAGGAG
This sequence comes from Musa acuminata AAA Group, assembly GCF_036884655.1. NCBI lineage: Eukaryota > Viridiplantae > Streptophyta > Magnoliopsida > Zingiberales > Musaceae > Musa > Musa acuminata. The sequence continues at coordinate 20,497,575 of NC_088328.1, forward strand.
GTCAACTATCCTCAGTATTTTGACTTGAAGAGATTCTTTTATTTTTGGAGAAGACTTGCTACCTTTGCGCTCGTACCTACTTGAGGTGTTTTCTTGTATGTTCATGATAAGATAAAATTCTTATTTTGTTGGCAATACTTCTTTTAATTCTCTTGATGTGTCCTCTACAATAAAAAAAAAATTAAGTATAAATCATTCTTTGGTTTTATTGTTTCAAGCTAGATAATGTCTATCCACATTCTATTTTGATTTGAATTGGCCTTCAAACCATGGATCACAAAACGATGGATCTGAAGGCCCAGTAAATATTGGAACCACCTCAGTAGACTCTGTTTCAACCTTAATGAATGAACTATATATATATATATATATATATATATATATATATATATATATATATATATATATATATGTTTCAACCACATCAAGAAATTGTATCATTCAAGACAATGATAGCCATAAGCATCACTCGAAAATATCTCGTGTGTATGTATGTGGTGGTGGCTCTGATTGCCGAGAAACACTGCAATTGGAGCCGTCGAACGGAGCAAAAGCATAAACAACGTTCTTTACCCGCAAACATTACGAGAGCAAAGAGGATATGGCGGCAACGCTACCCTCGGAAATCTCCATTTCCCACAGCACACATGACGCTCTCCCTCGGTGTCGTGTGCCCAGCAAATCCGCCCTCATCTCCGCCATGAAGGTGAGCTCCCTTCTCGCGTCCTCCCATGACGGCAGAGCCGTCCATGCTCGCGTCGTCAAGGCCGGACTGGGGACCGACAGATTCGTCGCCAGCTCCGTCATCAGCTTTTACTCTTCCTGCTCCGACTTGGACTCTGCCCGCAAGGCGTTCGACGGAGTTCTTGTTAAGGATGTTGCGCTTCAGACCGCCTTGCTCATCGGCTACGCCCAGAATGGTGAAATTACCCAAGCGAGGGCCTTGTTCGATGGGGTGATGGAGAAGGACGTTGTTGCTTGGAACGCGATGTTGAGTGCTTACACTCACTGCGGGCTCCCGCAGGATGCTCTCCAACTGTTCAGGGAAATGCAGATGTCGAATTGTAGGCCGAACGAGGTCACGCTCATCGGTGCCCTCTCGGCTTGCTCTCAGATAGGCTGTCTTGCTTTGGGTGAATGGATCCATGGTTATCTCAGGAGGCATCCGGAGGTTAGGCGCACGACGACGCTGAACAATTCCCTCGTGCATCTGTATGCCAAGTGTGGAAAGATTAATGCTGCTTTGGATACGTTTCTTGAGCACGGTTCCAGGGACTTGGAGTCATGGAACACCATGTTGACTGGATTCGCGATAAACGGATGCGGAACCAGTGCTCTCTCCCTCTTCTCGCAGATGATGAAGCTTGGGGTGAGGCCGGACAGGATCAGCTTCGTCGGGGTTTTGATGGCTTGCAGTCACTTTGGCATGGTTGACGATGCTCGCAGATGTTTGGATTGCATGACAAGGTTCTACGGGATCGAGCCAAGCGCCGAGCACTATGGATGCCTGGTGGATGTTCTGTCTCGTGGAGGACATCTAGATGAGGCGAGATCGCTACTGGAGAGCATGCCGTGTGAAGCTGATGCATCTGCGTGGGGTGCTCTTTTAGGTGGATGCTTTGCCCACGGCAAGTATGAACTAGGCATAGAAGCTGCTGTGCATCTCATTCAGCTCCAACCATTGGAAGAAGGTCGATATGTAGCGCTGCAGAATCTTTATGCTATGGTTGGTAGAACAGAAGATGCGTTGAGGGTGCGAAAGGTGATGTGTGATATGGGTATCAGGCGGTCTTCAGGGACAAGTATGATTGAAGTTGAAGGCGTTGTGCATGAGTTCTTAGCAGGAGATTTGTGACATTGACGATCCAAAGATGTGTTTGTGATGGTAAATGCATACTGGAAGGCCCCATGGGAGAATGTCTATAAAGATGAGCTCTGTAGCACCGGCTAGCTTGAGATCTAATGTCTACTCTAATGGAGGGAGATCTTGGATACAGGCACCATGAGACTTAGCTAGAGTGATGTTACTTCTCTTGTTCCCTTATTACTTCCTCCCCCTCTTTCTTCCCTCTCACTTTGACTCACAAGAGAGATACGAGTTTGGCAGAGTCGCGTAGCTAGAGAAAGCTATTATATAGTCTGCTCCGAAAGAGGTAGGTGTTGGAGGCAGGCTAATGAGATGGGCCAGTGTGCGTCGCGCAGGCAATGCCAAGGAGGAGCCGGCGCCGGAGAGGATAAGGTGCCTCGCGGCGGCGAGGGAGCCATGGTCGGCGGTTCTACAGTGTTACGAGATGCGTGCTGATGGTCATCTGTTGGCTAAGGCAGGGGAAGCAGTGAGCACGTGGAAGGCTTGCAGGCGGTGACGTGGGATGAGCTGCATCCCCAAATGCACATAAAATGCTGTCTTTTGTTTTCATTTCATGAATATGTTGGTGACTATAATCCATCTTTGTCCCTCGCCTTTACTGATCTCCTTTTTCTTTTGCACTGTGTCATTTCTTCTCACTTGAAGATGAGCACCAAATCTTCTCGAGCATGAGTTACTTCCAAAGAAGTGTACATTTCCCTCAAACAGGAACATGACATGAGTCCATATGAGACGCATGAGAGACTACATTTCTGCTTCCGAACGTCATATCACATGGGTGACATCTCACTGCACCAACACACAAAATATGCTCACACGGACAGTTCTTTTGTTCTACACTGAAGCACAAGACCAATACGAGGGATTTAATTAGAATCACAGCATCTCGGGCTATTCAATAAATTGTCATCTTCTGAATCAGATTCTATCATCGGATCTCGTATAGCAGCTTTGACTTGATGCTCAAGACATTGCAATTCGTAATTATCAATGAATACAGTGGCACAAAATTGTTTAGGGCTAAATGGTGTAATTGTTTTAGGGAGGATGGGGATGGCATCAGCCAATGAACAGATTTCTTGGACTTTTCTGTTAGACATCACAATTTTTTGTCCAAGAAAACAAAGATTATTAGTTAAAGCATCAACTAAAGGTCTTAATCCGAAGGTTTCCAAAGTCGTGCGACAAACCCAAGTCTGAGGCCATACATCACAATACAACTAAACATTCACTATAACTCTCACGATTTGCAGAGGTTAGCATTCTTTACACCCCATTCAGACGTCGTCGTAACCATTACTTGACCCAGCCATGCTATGAAGTTCAATCTTTCAAGCACAACATTTCTGCAAGGCTTAGCATATCAATTTCATGAACAGTTTCACCGGTGATGTTGTTTTGAATACCTTTTAAAACCAAAATACTAATAGGTAACAACTCTCTTAAAAAATAAGTTGAAGGTAGACATGTAACAAGATCCATACCTGCATCTAAAGTGTAAAGAGCGAAACTTGATATCGGTTACTTCTGTACAGGAATAAGCCCATCAATCAGACAACCATCGGCTCATGTCTCATCGTCAAAGCTTTCCATGTGATAGATGGCTGCCAGATCCATCTTTCACGAGGCCAATCGACTAACTTTTTATTTCATGTCAGTTCCTTTCAGGGGCATCACCTGTCTCTTTTCTCGAACATAGTTCCCTAGTATATGACCATACCTCATCTGCATTGCCAGAAATAAGCCTCTCCACCTTCCCCTCTTGTTGTTCTTGTCGGCTGCCCTTGCTCAAGGAAGATGGCACTGTTACTGGACTTCCTATAAGTGGAGTGGAAGGACAAAATGGTGAGGCAGAAGGCGTATTCTGAAACGAGAATGGGCTGGGCGATATCCTCTTATGAATTGGAATTCCTCCCAGTCCTCCCCGGTTAAATATAGAAATGGATTCCGGAGCTGCACAATTCTTTGTAGCATCATCCACAAAGATCAAGTCATCAATCCTTGCCACGATATTAAATGCCAAACTCTCCATAACCCTCGAGTAGCTCTCAAGTATAGACTGCCCTACATCCTGAAAGAGAGGTTAACATGCTTAATCACATGTCCCCAGAGTTTCTCACATGAGATAATCATGTCTGCTAAACAAAATGCAGTACTGCTGGTGTAATTTCACTACACATAATGTACAACTAACATTCATGATGAGGCCAATAATACAGACAATTTGGAGGAACTATGCTTGGAATTTGTAAGTTAACAAGTAATATACACCACTAGTTGTAATAGAAATATTCTACTTAGAAGCATCTGAGACCATTTGGGCAAAATATCAGCTATTAAGAGGATGTTACGAATTACCTTATTGTACTGAATCTTGTTCATATCAAGAATAGTCTGTGGAAGAGCAGGGTAACGAAGTCGTAAGCTCTGCAAAAGACCCTCACCCCGTTCTGCAAGGAACAGAAATCTTTCCGTGTCACCAACAAGTCCAATGAACTTTCCACTCCATGAGTTCTTTGCCTTAGATTGAGACTGCTTGCTTTGGCCCTTCAGCCGCCAAACATGTATTGCTGCCTCAATCCTATTCGCTATTTCTAGAATATGGTGCTCAGATGAAAGTTCTAAGCAGTCGAGTAGACACTCAGGTGAAAATGAATCAGCGGTTATGTAGCGGTAGATGATGTCACCTAAACAGGTTTTCCCATACTGCAATTCATCACAATTGAAGAAAAATGAAGAAACTCAGGCATAATGAGATGTGATAAACTTTATTGGGTATATACAATTAGAACGACTAGTGAACTTAAGAAAAAGAAAGAAAGAATAGATGGGGGCTGGCTACATTGTTTTATCTGATTGAAGCTTACATATGATGGAAGTAATTCCAGATCAACATCTGCAACAGCTCAATGTGACATGTACCAGCTCAACTACTTGGAAAAGCCGAGAACATCACAACTGTCTCCACTGAATGCATCTTTTTTTTGTATGTATGATCATTTTATGACAATTGCACTCCTATTGGACATTCAGGTTTTTACATGATCATGCTCCTATCTCGGGCCAGATAACTTGGATATTATGCCATCTAAACTCATCAACAATGTGTTCCCTGCTTTTATTTGTGCTTGTGTCATCTCATGTTTTATTTTATGTATTTTTGCATCTTTTCTACCCAGTCTTCTGTGAATCATGTTCATCTTTTATGTATCCCATTTATCATGTGTGCTCATTTCAAAATTCCCTTAACATATCAATCTGTTGTTTTATTGTCTTTGGTGTATATGATTTTATTATTCTACCCAAGCATGAATCACTCTGCTATTTGTCCTCTTTCAGGTTACTAAATTCCAGCACAGAGGGTATCAAGGGTATGTTGCTAAAAGTGTCATGAAGTGTTTACAGGGTTTGTATATCATCATAAAAACAACAATCAGTATCACTTTTTTGTTCTCTGTTCATGCAGTCATGGGTCCAGTTGATGATAACCATAGCATTCTTGACAATCTTCTTCCTAACTAAATCTTGTCCTCCTTTGTGCCTTTCTGTTCCTTGGTTTCAAAATAACACAATCTATAGTGATGAGAAAACAGGTACAAATCAAATATCACATGAGTTCTTCACAACATTTCTTATAAAATTCTTTCCCTTTATATGCCTTACAATGCCATGTCATTGGCTTATTGCATTCATTACAGAGAAGCACGAAAAGGCCCCCTATCAAAACAACAGTTGCTCTCATGCAAATGTTAAAATCACTTCTTTTTTAGTCCAATGCATGTCTGTGTCAGTTTTAATATAATGCACCAACAACAAAGCATCAAAGAACTTCAGTCAGCAAATTCATGAAAGTTCCCAAAGGAATCCATCTTCCCATCAAGAACATGTTAAATAATTCATCTTTTTACATTATTTGTCATGACAAATTTTGATTACAAGTAAATAGTTACTAAAAGTATCTAAATAAACAATCAGGTTATATGATTTCCTACTATGGGACACTTAGCATAAAAGGCAGTTGATCAGAAGAAAGAACCTTTACAGAAAAGAGATTTGGTATTGCAACCATGTTGCACCTTCAATCCATATAGAAATGATAATTTATGTCTATATAAAGAATCAATTGCTAGATATCCTTCGAGGGTGGCAAAGAAGAATGTGAATATATAGTGAATGTGAATCAATTGTTAATAGTTAAAGCTAGCACTAGTTGAGCATGTCTTCAGTCCACATCTTGGATTATATAGAGAATGTGAAAGATGAAATATTCACCGACAAGTAGAATTAACATGAATCTTAAAATTGCTACATCATAGAAAAATAAGAGTTATTTAAAATTGTGAATAATCGTATTCTTCACTATGAAAAATTACACAGTTGTAGATGATCAACTATGCCAATGTCATTGTAATAAATTACAAAAACAAGCAAAGATGTACCCAATGTCCACATCCACAAGGGTTGATCTATTTAGTTGTCTACAACATATAGCTTCAGATTTAGTTGTGTACAACAAATAGCTTCAGATTTGCTATTTTGGGATCAAAGATTCTCTCTCTCCCTCTCTATAGTTTCAACAATGTCTCTCATTCAATCATATAGTATTATGTCACATATATGCTTCATTTTAACCAGGGAGAAGATAAATAAACAAGCTAGTCATGGTCTATACCTTAGGTAATGTTTCAAAGTAGACATCAGGAGTCTCCATCTCAGAGAGCACTGCACTATTGATTGCCATGGCTGCCTTCAGGATCTGATTCGCACAATCCCTGGACAGCTGCAATCTCTTCCTTGCCTCCTCTGACAGACCAGTTGGTGGAACTCCCGGACAAGGTAACCACCATTTTTCCTCCTGCCTCGAAGACGCCCTCCTGAACGAGGAAGATGGACAAGTCTTGCTTGCATCTTCATCAGCATCAGTGACCAGGAATCCCCGGTCTACATACCAGAACTCAGTATTGCAGAATCCATCCAGCATGCCAAGAAGCATTGCGTCGAGCTTCTTGAGCGCTGGGAGGTTCATCTGGAGATCAGTGCGGTGACAAGAGACCATCACCTCGAACGACCTGCCGCCGGGTAACTCTTGGATGGAGGGGACGAGTTCCACGATATAATCACTTACGCTCAAGAGCCAATCCATCTCCCTTCGCCACATTGTCTTCTTCTGCGGCGCCAGGGGCTCCAATCTCCATAATTCCCCAAAAACTGCAGCTGATTCAGCATTTCATAACAAGAACAAAAATGTCAACATGGTAATTCTAACAAATTAGAGTGAAGCAAACAGAAGGAACAGGGTATCACCGGAGAGATTCGTGATGGCGTTTGAGATCGCGAGAGCGGTGCAGACGCCTTTGGCACCGCCCGACATGTCTTCGCCAAGGAGCAGCTTGGCAAATCTCTCCTTCATCATCTCCACCTCTGAGAAAGAAATCAAAGCATAGTGTCAGGCTGATTAGCGCATCTGTTTCAGCATAACCGAGTCAATAAAAGGAAAAGGGATTGAGACTCGAAAGCGGAAATGAGGTAAAGATGTTGGTTGCAAACCGGAGAAATCCGTCGCCCTCTCCTCCACGTTCGCCTCCCAGAAGAGCACATCCCCTCCGGGATGCAGCGGGACGCCGGCGACGGGGAATCGGCGGCCAGACAAATCGATGGAGGAGTCGGACCCGGGCACCTTGGCGCTGGGGCTGTGGCTGTGGCTGCCCCCGCCATCGTTCGGCTGGTCGGAGGCGTACTCTTCCTCCGCCTCCTCGGAGGAGACGCTCCCCATCGCCGCAGCCCGGGGAGAAGTGATGATGCCGAAGCCAATTAGGTAAAGAATGCGGGACGTCCGCCGTCGGATTCTTGTAGGGATTGCCGCGATCGCTTTTCGCTTTCTCTCTCGTCCGCCTGAGGGGTGGGTTTCAGATCGGAGAAAAGAGTGGGGGAGAATGATGAGAGAGATAGAGAGAGAGAGAGAAGAAGGCGCCGCGAGCGAAGAGCTCTCACTTTTCTCGCTTTCCACCTCTCACTCTCACTCTGTTACAAATGGAAAGGGTAGGAGCGAGGATCGATGCCGGCCGTCGTCATCTTTTTTCCGTCTCTCAAATAATAAAACAATGGTTTTTGCTCTGTTCTTTATTGGTCCATCCGACTTTTTTTTCTACATTAATTTCTCGTGACAAGAAATAATGTACAAATATGATTTTTTTAATAAATGAACAAATATGATATTTAACTTTTATTACATGATTTTGTGGTAAATCGAATTAAACAAGACCAACTCGATTTGATTCAACCTTCTCGTTTTCTTTCGCCCATCTTCTCCATGACCCCTAAAAGATGGGGAGCAAGAACGGGTGAAGTAGGAAGAAGAGGTAGAGGAGAAGAAGCGGCACAGGTTGACCTGAATTGGTTCTAAATTGGTTCTATATATATATATATATATATATATATATATATATATATATATATAGTTTTTCAATAGAGCTGTGTTATATGTTAAAAATTAATTAGTATGAACTTTTTAAAGTAAATTATCCATAAATCATAATATTTCAGTTACCAATGCATATGCATAAATTCCTTTTTAGCTTACACGTATTAATTCTTTCCCTAGTGATGATATATTATAGGATATCTTCATCTGCTCTACGGATTTGAGTTGAACATGAGGAATAATAACTCATTTCATAAATTACCTATCAATAAATTGAAGGCCAGAGAGACCATTGCAAAGACTTTGCACAATTAATAAGATTCGAGTTTGAATGCCTTGCGTATTAAAAATCGGACAATCATATCCAAAAGCTTTTTGATCTTGTTGCTGTTGAGAAGTGAAAGTTCCTTATTTTATTTTCTTGTAACTTTCATTAATAGACATATGGTTTGCAGTTTCTATTAAGGAACTATAGAAAGGTGCATGATCCTCGTCCTCCTTGAAATGGGACGGGTGAGTTTTATGGCACTCAGAAAGTGAAATAAATGGAGAACATAAGTGAGCGTACGTTTATGCTCTCTGTGACCCATTGTAGCATCATCTTCCGCACAGAATGAGGGAATTCACTCACTCCATTAATGCTGAACCATTCATGACCGATCCACGAGGAAAAGGGTTGCAGGGAGACGGATGGTTGAGGTGGTGGAGCGAAGGAGTAGTTGCAAGAGTTAGCTTCTGGTTTTTACTCGACCCGTGAGGACTTGTTGGCTGCTGTTTCGTTCTCCGGTGAGGTGCAGTCGTGCTTCCCGAAAGAGAAGACGAGGGCGTGGTGCAATCATGAAGCTGGGAATCCCATGGATCACGCCCTCGCGTTTCTGAAGCCGTAAGGAACAAGCAATGCCTACCGAAGCTACGTAAAAGCACTATTTTGCTGGAGCACTTGTAGTAATCATCACTTGTTCTACGATTGCACGTGAATAAGTGTTTGATTAACATAATATAATGAGTTTGCCGTATAAGTCTTCCCATTTCTACAGTGATATGAGATATTTTGGTATTACCTTACGACGATAGTTACCTCGGAACCAACGTGATATCTCCGAATCGACATAACATGCATATATAAAAGTAATACAATTAATCGCATCTTAAAAAGATAAAAAATAATAATAATCACGTCGCTCGGATCATACGAAACAGCATACAAAATCGAATAAGATATCTCTGCATGGTATAGAATCGGAACAGTCGGCTCATACCTTCCGGAGTGGACGAATCAATCGTTTGGAATGTCGAGAGTCATTAAAAGCTCGCATACAACTAATCTTTGACGAGAGGTATAAAACGTTACTCCAGGACATATGTCAGGATATTAATTATTATTATCAAAAAAATTGACTTAAACTTCGGAGAGATTGGGCAATATATCCCCTTTCTCGATATCGACCTATTGTATAGGAACTGGACATCGAATGTAACCTTACGTCGAATGGAACCTTGGTTCCTGGAGAATGGACAAGTTCAAGAATGGAAATTCCAAGTTCCGTTTGCTTCTCTTATTAGCTGGGCTACTAACTAGCAGCACGACGTAGGAGCTTACAATCTAGTATTTGATCCCTTTTAAGATCAAACTGAGATCATAAAGGAGCATCCTCCTTGAACTAATCATCAGTTTGATATCTTAACTTGCCGTGACTGTGTAAGCTTGTTTCAGTGAAGAATGACAGCCAGCAAACCAAGAGTAGCTAAACATTTCTCTTTAATTTGTTTAGTGCCAGCAGTTGGAGGATTCAAATGCTACAGGAGTTTTCTCTGAGCGGACAAACGAGCTGCACTGTCTCACTCGTGGGTGAAGTCATAACAAGGCACAGATTATAGAACAAAGTTAATCGGCATCGTGACCCTCACAACATTAACTGCTTAGGACGGAGAGAGAGAGAGAGAGAGAGAGAGTGATTGATCGAGCTCACGGTACAGTACTAATAATACGAAGGGCGACGGAGAATAGTACGAATCTGCGTTGGAAGAAGCGGGGGATTGGGGAGGGCACACTGTGGGCGCAGCGGAGCAGCTCTGTGACCAGGTCCCCTTCTCTGTGACTGCGGGTCCAGCTTCTATCTGCAGCAACTCATGTGCGTCGCCTGCTCGCCGCTCGTCATTTTGCGCGGCCGAGGGGCTCCAATATGAGGAGGCGGCAGGCAGCCCGGATACGATTGGTGGCTGTCCTTCACCTGGTGCCCACTGTTTCCGTCAGAACTGCTTCCGTTACGTTTTCACGAACGTAGTAAGTTCCTAATTTCTACAAGACATTTTAGGATGAGTTTGATCTATGGATACTAAATCTTTGAATTATTCAGATAAGAAATGAGATCAAGCAGTTCGACCACTTGTTGACATAGTATTCTCCTCTGGAAGCTCCATTGGCAAATACTTCCAAGAAGCATTTAGGAAAACATGGGTGCTGGTGAAGTATTCGTATCTATGCCTGCAACCAAGAAAAGATAAGCTTCTTAATATATCTTTATCGTGCATTTTTCATGTGCCCCAGAAGTTATGTCAACTTGAAGGCCAACATGATCGAACTAGTATGGTGCTTTAGAAATCAATTGTTGGAAATATTTATATAAGTATCATGAGAGAATAGTCTCATATTATTAATTATTGAAAGAGTCAGATTATATATATATTAGATTTAACTCATAATTTAAAAGTTTAAATTTTAGGATTGAATTGATATCTGTCATGATATATGTTAACATTAACTAGAATGATTCAAATTAGCCATTTCAAAATTTTTGATATGATCTTAGAGCCAAAAATAAAAATAAATTATATTGCCATGGATAGACGCAGATGAGTGAATCGTCCCGTAGCATCGGAAAAGATGTAAACTCTACTACTCATAATCGAGAAACTGAAGGGTTGATTCGGTGTTAATCCCGATATATGTTAACATATATTCGGGCTTTACTACGTTATAAATTGACTAATGAATTGAAATCTGTCACAATGGGATCAACCTTCTTGTTGAAGACCTCACGATCATGATGCAAGTTACAGTAAGAAATTTGGTTGAATTGAATCCACAATTTTATACGTGCTAATTGATGTATTATGGTCATCAGCACCTAAAAATGGTTTATCATCTCCACGCTGTATCAGTCATCGTTCATGCGTTATAGAGCATGGCAAATCCGTAATGAATCATTCACGCTTACTGTGCAGCTTTATTGCTCGGAAGTTACAGTACCCGAAGTTAGACTTGATCGCTGATATTATTAGGATCAAAATTTTCGAGGGTGAGAATACAATGTACAGATCCTACTTGGAAGTGACTCTTTCAGAAGCCATAGAGGACCAGCTGCTGGTTGAGCCCCTCTGGAGCTAAAGCTGTGGTGCACCGACTACTGGCGATGGAGGCAAGCACAGCTCTCTCCACCTCTCTTGGGACTCGGCTGTGAAGCAAGGAGATGATGTAGTCCATGCAGGCGGCTTCGCACGGCAGCGTTATCGGCCCATCGGTCGGCAAACCGAACTCTTCCTCGGACATCCTCAGGAGCTCCCGGAAGATGCTGCTGGTTAGATACTTCAAGGGCACCATGAAGCGCTTGCCGTCGGTGGTGTACATGAACACATGGCCTTTGCTTGCAACCAGAGAACTGGGTGAGTCTGCTGTAGCACTAGTATCTGAATTCTTCGACATGATTCTTCTCCTACCCAAGGCAGACACCTTCTGCCACTTCCTCACCATCTTGATGAGCTTCTTTGGGTTCAGCATGGCTGCTGTTTGTGAAGGCTACAAGAATGCTTTGAGGCACAAGATGTAGGAGAACAGGGTTGGTGAGGGTTGTGAGGCACAAAGAAATAGGACGGATCGAGCAGTACATATATAGATAGATGAGCAAGAAAGGACATTCCATGTGGCAGTGGAGTCATGGACCAAAACCATGTGCTGATTGGATAAGCTAGCTGCCCTTGTAGTTGCATGTCTGGATTTTGGCGAAGACTCTTCTCTTGAGGTGGGGAAGACAACACGGAAACAGCCACATGGTAGCTGGGCCAATATCATTTTGTCCTTTTATATAAGATATGAAGCATGACAAGCTTACCAAATATGCAGGTGCTCTTGAGATGAAGCATGATAGGATTAGCCTAGATGCTCTTGTTCATTGTATAATGCAAGACATTATATGTAAGACATCATATAGTTTAATTGGTAAAAATTTTGACAATATATCGTAAGATACCTAAATTTCTTCTTCACTACTTATATTTTATTATTATTATTATTATTTTGGGACATAACACGAGTTGCTGCTCATGAGTGCCACAATTACAAAGATGTTGATGTACGAATATGCTAATGTTTTCTAAAAGCTAAGTGCATGTGATAATGTCCCTCTAACTTGGAGTTTCTTCTTTCTTGGTGGATCATGCATGGCAATCATTGTTGACAAGCATCATTGTCTAGTATCAGAAGGAAAGAAAAACCATGGTGAATCTGTATCTTTCTTCGGTATCGTTTGGTGAGAGGCAGAGTCATGTGCTTGGGAGACCTGAAAACGATCTGAGAGTAACCCTTGTTGAACTGGTTGGATCCATGCCTCATTGATAGTGATGCTTATCTGAACAGTTATCATCCTATTGTGGCTTGTGGCTATCTTTCTGTGACATGCTATCGTACATGCCATGCAACGTTTGATATTCTGTCTGCTTCCAACTTGCACTTCTTTTTTCTATAATTTTTGAAGATCTTTCTGGAATGCAGTTCGATACAACTCACCGAAGACTCTTGCCATCCATGAGAGAGAAAGAGAGAAAGAGAGAGAGAGAGAGAGAGAATTGTGATGTCACATGGAACTGGGGCTTGAGAAAGACCCACTTGTACCAATGGACAGTTTCTTCAGACAAGGAGGGCAAGCTTGTTGTTTGCTGTTCCAACTTACTTTGGCATCTGGTGCTTTTTACTTTACCTACATGTTTGGGGAGGGGCAAACATGCGTCTATGGATGCAATCTATCCACGAACTATTTCATGAAGGCTTTTTAGGTGGACGAATCTGAACTGCAAGAGTTCCTGGATACGTATCATAGATCCTATATATCGGGTGTGAGAATCCGATATCCGACCCAAAATGTTGGATGTGAATCCTCATTTGGATCTGTATAACTATCAGTTCCGGGTCCATGTGGATGCAATTGAGTCCGACCCGGTAACGTTCCTGCTCATAGCGTCGCCGGTCTTTGGTGTGGACTGAAATCCGGACAGACATCGGTTGGTCGACCTCATCGAGGGAGAAGGGAGTATGGGCGGCGGCGGAGGGCACGGTGAGAGCACGACGTACAAGGGCTTCACCATCCACCACCCCAAGCGGTGGCACGTCGTGACCGGGAAGGGCCTCTGCGCCATCATGTGGTAACTTCATCTTCCCCCCAGCCGCGAACCCTAACCCTCTGCATCCCTCTTTCCTTTAATTGTGATGTGATACGTGGTGTCGATTTTGGTGATGTGATCTGGTACTATTAGATGATGAATTCGTGAAAAAATCCTAATTCTCCCACTTTTGGGGTTATCCTAATCCCTGATCTATTTGTCATCGTGGTCCTTGGACCGTATTTTAGAACCTGTAATCTCGATCTCGACTTTCTTGATCTTGGTATATGCATCGTATACACTAACCACAAATATCTCGCATATACAGTGCTAATCTAAGCTCTCTTTGCGACTTGGACTCATCCCCTGATAACACTATTTTACTGTTATAATTTGTATCTTTAGGAGAGTCAGAAATCATAAGAAACTTTAACAAGTTATTTATTTGGATAGTTCATATTGATCTATTGCTGAAGACCATTTGATTGGTTCTATTGTTCTTTGTGGCATTCCATCTGTCACATATTTGACTGAGTATGGGAAGTTGTCGCCAGATGATGCTTATTCTGTAACCAGTCGTCTGATTATTGATTTGTCAAGTCCAGAAACACTTGCAAAGATCATTTCTCAATTGGAAGCAAACTGCAAGCTTTAACTGATTCTCTTTTTTTCGTGCTCACCAAAACCATCTTTATCAGCTATCTGACTTGTTTACATTTCTCAATAATAGCTTCCTTCCAGTATGAATTGGAATATTATATCAGGGAGATGTCTATGCTATATTTAGCAAAAAGTTTTTTATTTTAATAAAATAAATATTGACTGCATCATTTAAACATATAATTTAGCAAATGACTATTATATATGTTATGCAAAAGATTCATGCAAGTATAAAATAGTGTGCACTAACCCTTCCTAGATCGTGGGCTGGCAAGAACCTGCACACCAATTAAAGTTGGTTGATTCTTTCTCGATTTTGATTGATTTTGACAAGAGGTTGGGAAATTGGTCAAAATTAAATTCTGACAAATATGGATCCAGTGCATCAAACTGGATGCGGTTCATAATAGGAAATATTCTCCTAATCAGTTGGTTACTGTCTGAAGCACAAAGGGCCTGTAGCTGAAAATTAATTTATCCCAGAAATTACTCCATTCCCTTACTCTCATACCAAATTTCATTTTTCAGTTTTGCGTGTCTCTATTGGCAAAAGGTTTTCTGTGACTTAAGAAACTACTATAAATCTCTCTCTCTCTCTCTCTTGCTTTCTGTGACTTACGAAACTACTGCTGATGATTGCAAGAATATGTTGTGCCCTTGAAGCATGATGTCAGGACTTGGGATAGAAACCACTCAATGTATATATATTGATAGAAAATCTTAAAAGCTAGATACGATACCACAGTGGGATTGTGCCTTCACAAAACATTGATTTAGAATAACAGATAAATTGTCAAACATTGCTGAAAAATATGCTTTAGGTAACAATCCAAACTTTTATATGGAAATATCTCTCTGTGAAAGAAATAGAAAGTGTCATTTATTTGATTAATCAACAATGTAATATCATAACAATGGAGATATGAATTAAGGTGTCTATTATGGTGCATCAATTTCTGGTCAATCTTTGAGCAAGAAATAAAGATATATGGGAAGTAATGCACCTGTGCGGCAGTTGTATGTAATTTATCTTTAAGATCCAAAAGTGACAGTGAAATATATATTGGAGAATATTCTTGTGCCGTGTGTGAGTAGTGTCTGTTGTTATCTTTTCTTCTTTAAATGGTCCTCGTGCCATCGGTCTGGCATTATCATTTGGATATGAATTTGATATTCTGATACAAGATTATACATGTTTGGATGTGTATCTACTGTTTTCCTGATACAAGATTATACATGTTTATTCATGTCTTTTCTAATTGATGCGAAGACATTGTTACCATTCACGTCACTACAAATAATTAATCATTTTCAACTCAATCACATTTTTTTTGTATGATTTAAGTCTAAGAATAAATAGGTCCTCTTTTTGGTTGATAAATGTTTTCATATCCTTCATTATCTGTTTAAATTAACCATGTTAAGTGATCCTGTGTTTTACGATCTTGTTAGACTTGTATGGTATGGAGAATTGGTCAGGTTTGGACTTCTAGAATTGAAAATTACCTTTTTGATGATGTATCTTCTTCTGAATGCAATTTTCATTTTCGCCCTTGAGTGTGATGGAAGATGTGCAAAGGCTCTGGTGCATAAAGTTGTCTCCACCGGCTTTGACTAAATGTTGGCATCTGATTTTCTGGGACATAGCAAGTGTCGACAGCTTGCATATGACTTGTAGATGCCATTGAGTTGAAAGAACTAGTTATTCTTGAAGTGTAGTAATTAGCATAGAAACAATGTAACCCAGTTGCAGATATTTCCTTTTGCAGGTTTTCGGTACTTTACAGGGCTAAGCAAGATGGTCCAGTAGTATTGGTAATTTCTCTTTTGGAATATAACTACATCCACTGACTCCTTGCCATTTAATAATTTTAATATAAAATTATGATACCATAACTTTGTTCATAGGGTTGGCATCATCCTTGGGAAGGACATGGTGACCACTCTCATGACCATGGGCATGAACATGAGGTACGACAGTGCAACTTATGCCTTGAGTTCATCGGATGCCTCCATAGACATGGAAATATTTCGTAATTTTGTTTGTGCTTTTACATGTGTGAAAATTACGCATCTTCTTTCTGCTTGACTTAGAATACGTTGACATATGAGCATTAAGAACCATACATATTTCTGTTTTTTTGTATTGTTTGCCTAACTTCAGTTGCCTTATCACCTCTAGTAAAGAAGAAAACCTCTTAATAACTTTGTGTATGTATTGTGTTTGGCTTGGGCCGGTTAATTGCTAGGATTTTCTGGGCTATTTCCAGCGTACCTTGTTTAGAAAATCTAGTATCACATCACTATCAATTTTAGTTATGAGAGATTAAAAGGGAGATCCTGTGTCTGATTTCAGTCGATGCAAGGGCGATGTGCTTACCGTTACACTCTCAGTTGTCGTAAGACCTAGTGATATTTCATCATCTAACCGGTTTACTCCTGTTAAGAACACGCATGTTACTGGTTTTGCACAGATAAATTGAAGTTCTTGATTAATAAAGTTGGCATTTCAACTTCCATGTCACGCAGGCGTCTCACTAGGGTCCTCATTGAGGCTACAGAGGGAGTCCAGCTTGTTTCACTGGAGTGCTTACCGAATAAAGTTGGGTGTGAGATATGGATCTGAGATAAAGATATCTTTGTCTCCTGTTTACTGACAACTCATTTCATTTGCTTTTATTATCTTCTTTATATGTGACAGGTTGATTCTGATATATTAAATGAGTTTGACAACTCATTTAAAGAGTCATCCCTTCTTGTGGCAAAAGGAAGCAATGGCCATTCCCCAAAGTTAAAAGTGAGCATCCATTGCCATACACTAGGAACCGCTCGTTTAAAGAGTCAGAATAATTGGATAACTTTATTATTGTGGTGAGCTCTCACTATCATCTATGTCTGCCTAACTTTTTGGCTTTGTCAAACAATCATCACATGTTTTGTCGCTATTTATTGCTCATTATATCATTCTCTGTTAGCTTCTAGTTCGTCTTTGGTTGATCAAGATGACGAAGGAACAAGATTCGCCGAAAAGCAACACTAGCCTTTTGAATAAAAATGTCTCTAAAGCTCTTTATCACTGTGTTCTTTAATGCTGATAGAATTAGT